>NW_010416913.1:163253-163637 GCF_000710305.1 Buceros rhinoceros silvestris | reverse complement strand
GGGGGTGCCCGTGAGGGAAGAGTCGCTGCTCTACCTCTGGACATCACAGACCCGGGCACAGGGCGGCCGGGGCCTGCCAAGAACGGGAGTCCTGGAGGTGTTTCACATTAGGTCACAGCTCTTCAGTACATGAAGACTATAGAACCAAATTATCACCTGGGCGAGATGAAGCAAGAGTTTCAGTAAGCGCAGGAAACTTGATTCTCCTCCAGTACTTGCTTTCCTCTTCCCGTTTCAATTCTTTTAACATTAATGGTATTGCCTCCCTTAGAAATTACAAGAAGGGTTACTAAATAATTTTTCTTCATTTTTAGTATGTTTGAATTTGCACCTCTAATGGCAGAAATGGCAAAAGGAACATCACTGACACAAGAGTCATCCTGC
>NW_010416913.1:153481-163156 GCF_000710305.1 Buceros rhinoceros silvestris | reverse complement strand
CCTGCTGAAACACAGGTGCCTGCTCTGACTCAGACAGATACTCCCAGCTAGAGCACTGCACAAGAAAAGGTAATTTCTTGGATAGACTTTGATAAATAAAACCTGAAGTAAGAGATGGGCACAGAGGAAGCAAACATAGGCAGATAATTTACAGGGGAGTTTTAGTCAAAGTGGCTGAAGCTTTTGCAAACGTAAAATTAACTGAAAACGGTGGATTATAATTCAGCTACTAGATAATTTCCTAGTTAGTAGGCTGGAACATACGTCCTGAAACTGTTGAGAATTGTGCAGGTTTCTAAAACCTCTGGTTCTATCAGGAGACAGAGAAATTTTTCATGAACAAAAACCACTGGTGAGTTTTGCAATCTCCTAGATCTATTTTTGCTTGTTTCCTGATGGGGCTTGTGTGCTGATCTGTACTATTGCCACTTGTGAAAATAATTCAGTAAGAGTGTTTGTCTAAGTATGTGGTACATCTATATGTGAGTACATATGTACACACACGTGGATGCACACATATATTCTTATTTATACTCATAAATAATTTATCTCAAGAACAGATGCTCTTCTACTGTATTGTATCTCGGGGTTTCCACACTAAAGGGTTCCATAATTTAGAAGAAATTGCAACTGTCACAACTCTGCTGCAGTAACGGTTTTAAAAGAACCAGCTTAATAAAACCATCAGGCCTCTCTGTTCCAAACCGTTTTATTACAGGTAACAACTCAGCCAGTTATCAAACATGTTGCCACCAGTGCACCTTCTCTCTCTGTGAGTGATGATACAAATGAGTTCTGGATTTCTGTAGCATCTTGCACATATATGCACTGTCTTAGAGCTGTGCAGCTGTCTTTCTCTGTGGAATAAAACCTCATGGGAAGGAATGGTAGCTAAAAAAAGCCCTAACTATTTTGTGAAAAGCTAATTTTGTGATGATGAGGTTCCACAGGCATCAAATCGGTTTACCTGCATTAGTTTACACAAAAAAAGAAAAGCAAAGTCCACTTCCTGGACTTTGGCTGTATGGCTCTTTACTGTTCTAAACTAAATATGGAATTCTTAATAACTGTGTAAGTTCCAGGAATCATCACTGGCCTCCACCTCACCCATGCCTGCTCCATTCCTTGTATTTGCACGGGGATATTACCATGAATAACCTCCTTAATGTAAATACTTCCATATTTAGAATTCATGGAAGATTTGGAGTCTTTCAATCAATTCTTTTTTCATTTAGAAGTGTGGCAATGTTAGTTGCACTTTACTTACTAGTAAAGTTTAAACTGTATTGCATTTTACTCGCTACTTTTTCAAAGATATGCTACAGAAAGATTCTCTGTTGCATCAGCTGAATGTGGAACTGAGTATTATGTTAGTCAAGCCTTCAATGATATAGTTCAGGTTTCCTTTGCATTTTCCAGTGTCTGATATTTGAGGAATGAGTTGGTTTAGAAATTGAAGCTAAGAAATGTTGAACTGGGAATCATGACTTTTGGGTAATGTAGAGAATTCTGTAACAAACTGATCCTGAAATATTATGCTGCTGTTTATGATGCTCAATAAAATTTTGGTTCAGTGGAATTTTACCTTTAGAAAACACAGCTCAGTGTGATTCATTGTGGCTTCTGGGAACCAGTGAACAGAAATGCTGAGTTTTTGAAAATGTATTCTCACTGATTTTATTTTTTTCCTTCCCCCACACCCCACCCCATCTTCAGAGACATGTTCCGTGTGTAGTAAATTAAGGGCATTATATTTTTCCAGAAAACAGATGTGATAATTAAGAACAGGAATAAATGTCAAAATTCAATGAAAAAAGAGTTGTCAAGTATATTTCTAAAATGAAGCACAAACAAAATGCATGTTGATGAGTGGATGATTAATGGGGGAGTGTCAGTGTCTTTCCATTAGTTCCTTTATATTGTTGTATACAACCATGCATACTCTATATGACCGTTGGAATTTTACTACACTAAATGTACTTGGCTATAATGCCAATCAATAGTTTCTCTTGCCAAATAAAAACTGTTAATAGCTTCAATATAAAAAAACACTTTACCTGTTTCAGCTAAAACAGTACAGTGCATCTGTTTGTCATTATTCCTTCCTCCTCAACCTGAACAGTGTGCATCTAAATTAATTCCTGTCACTTATGTGCTGTCTTGATGAATATGTTATCTATATTTAATGTTTCTTTATTCTCATTTTATTATACGTGTGTGCAGTAGTGAAAGAAGATAACTGACAAGGCAGCGTCTCATGGCAGGAGAGTGTGCTATTGCTTCTTTGCACTTTTTGGTAGAGTGGATATTTAGAACACATACTATCAGCCATGAATTGTCTACCTATATGCTTATCTTTTTCAATCCATGATTTAAAATTGCTTCTTTACTCCATGGATAAATATCTGCAAGTTTCTCCCACACAGCTATAGTATTTGTTTCTACACTAGCTAATCAAATGTTATGAGCCGGAAGATTATTTTGAAGAGGTGAAGAGGTGTAAATCCAGTATAATAGGTGTTTGTGTGAGTGCAATAAGGTTTTTGTTGCCTGTACCATAGGTAGTTCTTTAGTTAAGGATAATGAGAGGTTGCAACTCAATTTCTGAGGTGAGGAGTGATTTATGATTGCAAACATACAGGAGTGTAGGATTCAAAATAATAAACATTTGCTAAATTTGTACATTCCTCCATTTGCTATATATAATTATTTCCTGTGCGTAGCATTAATGTCTCACGGGTAAAAAAGCTTCTCATAACATGTCCTCCTGCAGTGTTGCTAAGCTCAAATATTGAATACAATTGTTGTGCAGAATTAGTTTAAAAAAAATAAAAGTACTTTATGTAAAAGGCTATATAGTCTTTCTATTATGGGCAGGGGAATTTACAAGTTCCCATTGTGTTTTGGTGCAGTAAAAATATATTGAGAACTAGCAGTATACATATATTACATTTAACATAAAGAGGATTCACAAAAGGCAGTTCCTCAACTTGCTCATTGTGAATGAAAAAATTACTTGAATATACGGTTATACTGTTTTTGTTGTTTCTCTTCAAAACTAGGAAGATGCTGCTGAGGCAGCAGACACAGAATTCTCTGCAAGTGTCTAGTAAACTCTTTGTGGTGATGATCACGTTCTCTGTAGTTGATGTAAAGTAGTTGTAGCAACTCCATGTTGCCTACCAAGTTTAGTTGGTGGGAAATGTGACCTTTTTTGCCGCATTTAAATGTTTTGAGTCTCTCCCTCTGTACAGCCTTGATGATGTATTTTGTTTCTAAAGCTGAAAAAAAGTTGGGACTGTAACTTCTAAGCTATTTCTGGAAAGAAGTGTGGAGAAGAATATAACTGTTTAACCAAGCTGTGAAAGGTACAACTAACATGGACTCCCAAAGCTGTTCTTGTGTATTGTGTTCTCTCTGCTCCTGAACCCGGGGCTCATGGCAGAGATGGGTCCCTTGACCAAACTGTAGGTGCTGTGAAAGACCGATGCAATCCAACCAATTTGCCTGCAGGGCTCAGACTGAACACTATGAAAAACTCCAGAGGTGAAAAGTAGGTCCCAGTGTGATGCTTTGGTACACCAGGAGTATTCCCCAAATCCTTATTCCTGATGTGGGTACCTTGTTAAAATAAAAATATGGCTAGATACATGAGAAAAACCGACAGGCATTAGGGGTCTCGGTTTCTGGTGGTTTAATATTCATAGACTATCATGAAAGCAGTCACCAAGCAAGAGAAAAGATATCCAAAGAACATAAAAAGAGTACAAACAATTCATTGTTTTACAAGATGATAAAGTTTAATAGGCCATACCACAGATACTGTATTAAGAAACTGTTCCTTATGTTAATGTGTGGTTTGGAAAACAGGATAAAACTTGAAGTATCAAAATTTTCTGCTACAATAACAATTCTTTTCATATATTAGGGTAAAAAAACTTATCTACTGGAAATTGCAAAATAAATTATCTGAAAAAAGATTCACCTTGATTAGGTGACCTATGATTAGTCAGAGAATCACTGGGTGTCACTTTAGTGTATGAAATCTTGACTTCCCCAGATGCTTAAAAAGGAAAAAAAAGCACATGAGATATTAGAATGGAAAAGAGTTTGAAGCCAGTATCATTAAAAAATGGATGTTAATTTGAAGTTTCTGATTGAAGCTGTTGATAAAGGCCAGATCATTACATTACGTAAAACCTGTATCTACAGTGATATGCTAGTTCCAACTTTTTTTTTTTTTTAATTATGTGGGCATATAGGCTAAAGCCCATAATGGCTCTCTAATAAATCCATCACTTTTCCTAATTCACGGCTAATTCAGATAATGTGGAAAGTAACAGCATCTATACAGCCCCATTACATACTAAGAAGTCTGCAGTGACATATCAAGAGTTTGAAATCCAAAGTCTTTGAAATACTCTTTCTAGAAATATGTGTGTAATTACAGCTGACTGATATTGTAGTCAGCTATAGGAGGTGCTGAGTTACTTTCCTCCTTGACAACAGTCAGAATGGGCAAATCCTTTCAGAGATTTCATGATAATGAGGTGGTTTGTGTCTTTAAATGAGAGATCCCAAAGTTATACATCATTGGTATTCCAACTGTTCACTTTCTAATCCTCCAGGTCGGGAACTGCTCAAGGTTTCCGAGGGTTCATCTATCCTCATGCATCCACAAAAAGTACACTCTCTCTCCATTTTTATATGAGGCCACTTTTGTGCTCATGGAGTCAACCTGGTCTCCTGATGCATCTCTCGGCAGATCGCCTGCAACTCTTTAAGGTTGTTGTAATTCTACACCATATAACTTTATTTTGGCAGCAAAACCATTGAGTTTAGCTTCAGCTGCATCAATTAGCTCCTGAAGTCTGCAAGTAGTGACACAGGTGACACGTTTTTGGATCAATGAGGGACCTACTAGTGAGTAGATAAATGAAAAGATCAGCCCTCCCTTTCACGTGTCTGTGTTTAAACGTTCCTTTACCATCACGTACTTTGAAAGTGACAATCCTCTGCCCTTAACTCATAAAAAACATGCAAATATTTTGCTTCTGTCACAGTCAAGCCTTATGGATACACTGCAGCACAGATGCTGGTTAAAATACATATTTTATTGTTGGTCAGAGATAATTGGTATTTTGTGATACCAACTACTGTATGATAGGAATATGAGCCAGCAGTGTGCCCAGGTGGCCAAGAGGGCCAACAGCTTCCTGGCTTGTATTAGAAATAGTGTGTCCAGCAGGAGTAGGGGAGTGATCACCCTGTTGTACTCTGCACTGGTGAGGCCACACCTCAAACAATGTGTCCAGTTTGGTGCCCCTCACTATACGAAGGAGATCAAGGTGCTGGAGCATGTCCAGAGAAGAGCAAAAAGCTGGTGAAGGGTCTAGAGCACCAGTCTTATGAGGAGCAGCTGAGCAAGCTGGAGTTGTTTATCCTGGAGAAAAGGAGACTTGGGTGACCTCATCACTCTCTACACTTACTGAAAGGAGGTTGTAGCAAGGTGGCTGTTGGTCTCTTCTCCCAAGTCTCAAGTGACAGGATGAGAGGAAATGGCCTCAGGTTGCTCCAGAGGAGGTTTAGATTGGACATTTGGAAAAAATTCTTCACTGAAAGGGTTGTACAGTATCGGAACAGGCTGCCCAGGGAAGTGGTAGGCTTTAAAAGATGTGTAGACATGGTACATAATGACATGGTTTAGTGCTTGACTTGGCAGTGTTAGGGTCATCATTGGACTTGACGATCTTAAAGGTCTTTTCCAACCTAAATTATTCTAGGATTCTGTATAACTGTTGTCTTCTGATCACTGAATTTCATTGTTATTGTTTTCCTGTGCTTGTTCCAAATACCTCTCATCTTATATGAAGTACATGAGCTCACCTATGGGAGGCTGTCCTTATTCTTCCAGAATAGGTACAGGACCTTCTTTTATGGGGAATAGTTTGCTGAGGCACTATTGCCTTATAAAATACTAAAACCTGCTCTGGCCCTACAGCAGTCACTGTTAGTTCAAAAGTGAAGGCACGTTGTTGATTTCAGGCTGATTATATGCCTGTAATTTGCTGCTTACCCAGCCCAGGCTGGCTGTCTTTCTTTAGAGACCAAAGAATCTTAATCCTCCATGTATGTTTAGAAGGATGACTCTCTCCAACTGGTTGTTGCTCGGGTTTTTGTTTGTTTTGTTTTGGGTTTTTCTTGTAACCAAACTACAGATCTACTAGGATATGTTTGACAGAATAATTTTAAATGAATTGGAGAGTGTCTTCTAAACAAACTATTGAGCCTACTTTAACTGCAACAGTAACAACTATGCTGTTAATAGTTTGCAAGATGCATCCATGTTTTCTTTTGATTATGTCAGTCTCTGTCCACATTAGTGGCTCGCTTACTGCTATCATCCATCTTAATCCTATTTTCTTACAGGCATGCTATATCTGATACTCCAACCCTTGTTTCGAGGCATCCTCAGGGGAACATTTCAATCAACCCTCTTGACACAGCATGTTGTTACACACACTGAGACTCTGATGGTGATGTGTACGAGTTGCTTCCTTCCAGTTGTTTTGGACAAACAGTAGCATGTTCAGGAATGAAAGCAACGGTAGACTTTTGGACCTAGTGGAAGACAAGGGTGTCACCAAGAAACATGTACGGGGTCAATCAGATACTGCAATGAGCAAGATCAATTGTGGATCTGTGTGGGGAGGGACACAAGAACTGTTGGGGACTGTTGGGTTGATGGAGAGCATACTCATCAGCAAAACGAGCGAAAATGGGCCTTGAGAGCTCAGAGAAATGTAAGTTACCTTGGAGGACTGGGCAGATAGATTAGAAATGCAATAGTAGTAAACACTGGAGGTTTATTACTGACCTCATGGGCCAGTTGCTGGGGTTGACAAGTAGAAACCAGTACCTGTTTTCAGTGATTTCCAGGGTTTTGATACGTTTTTTCAGGTTGACAATGAAACAAAGCAAAGCTTTTGAATGTTTACTTCCAGCTCTGGGAAGGAAGAGAGCGTACACACATCAGGAGTCTACTTTAGCTGGCGAATTTCAAGCTATAATTTGGGGTAGAAGAAATGCAGATATAAGTCCTGCTCAACTTGACTCAGAAAAGAGGTTTTCAGTTAAGATCACTGTTGGCAGAACTGATACTTGACATTTTCAATAAAAATAACCACATACAGAACTATTTTCTGCAGTAGTTGCAAACTCCTTGCCTCTATTTCATTTTCAGAGGGAGAAATATCCCTTTGGTCCTCAGAGTGTCCAAATACAGAGGAATGGTGAATGTCAGTGTGCGTGCACGTGCATTCATTTGTCTCTGTACAATTTAGAAATCATAACGGGAAATACCAGAGGACTTGATTGTGACCCTGCACTGATATAACTCTATTAATGTCATAGAGTTGGTGCTGATTTATACTAGCACTAAGTCAAAGAGCACAGCCTCATGGCACCCAGTGCAGCTGGGGTTCCCCCGCCACAATAGTAAATAGGCAGCTCAAGGCTTTTCTCCTTTGCTGCTGTGCTATTTCAGGTCTCTGTCAGGGATTACTTCTTGCTTCTCCTTTTTCTTCCAGTGAAATGTGCCATGTCATGTGTGCCTGCAGGCTTTGCACTCGTGGAAATGGTAAACAATTCTGAGGAGACACTGTGACAGCAGAAAAACATGTCTAATGAAAGGGAAGTTGAGATAGATAACTTTCCACAATGTCTTCCCTCTCATGAAACTTGACAGAAAGGCACAACAGAAACAGCTGCTTGTGCTTCTTATCTTTAGCCTTTCACCTGGGTTTGTGTTTCCTCTGACCTTATGGTTTCTTGTCTGCTTTTGCTGTGTCCATACTTCCTTTTCCCTGAGACTCTACCATCAGGCAAAGGAGAGGGCATCCGATATAGCAGAAAGTCGGCAGCAGGCTATAAATTTGGCAGCACATCATGAGCACGCCTCAGTATGCCATGTAATTTATAAGGCAACACATCCATTTTAGGACCAGCCCTGAGTCTCAGTATATCAAAGAGCAGGAGACTGAAGAATAGGCCACTGCTGCCACTTATAATAACCCCTCCAGAAACACATTGTGTGAAGGGTCTTGTATCTGTCATTAAAGTTGTTTTCCTTCTCCTTTTAGCTATTATGTGCCATATATTTATTAAAAGTTATTGCTAGTATGACTTCATTGATAAAACTCCATTATATCTAGCATGAAAAGAGAACAAAAGATGTAATATTCCCTGGCATATCACACCGATACTTATTGTGTGGCATTGACTTCAAGGTACAGAAATTTTTCTCATTAGGTTTTCTTCTCTGCTACTGAATTCCTGGAAAAATAAGAGTTTAAAAACTGAGCTTAAAACCCAAAGGGAGTTGAACACATCAAAATGCTTTATAAATTCAAAGGATAAAGAAGTTCTGGAGACAACTTTAAAATATGTGCATCACTTTAAGTGGTATTTTATTGGGGGAGTTCTGTCACTCTGGGAAGAGGGCAGTTACTGTATGGCCCTGCCCTGCTTCTGCACACGAATCCACATCTCACCTGGATAAACTCACCCTCTCCTCTGTGAGGGAGGTGGACAGGGACAACCTCTCTGGCCATGGGGAGGGGAAGGAAGGTGATCTATCCATTTACCTTCCCTTCTCCTTCCTCTGCTCTGGTTTGATGACACGTACTGAAGTGCAGGGCATGAGATGAATCCAATTCCTACAAAACCTTTTGGATCTAAGTGGTTTTGGTGTCATTTAATTAGTTCTTGTTTATCTATTTATTTATTTTCCTGGGAAATCCAGGTGTTCAAAGGATGTTCTGAATGGAGTAACTGCCTAGAATTGGATTACCTGATGGTGCTGATCTTGAAGCCAAGTGTAACTTGGTCTGGCTCTTTGTAACATGAGTGGAGGAAAGACACTTTAAACCAAGTCAAAGCATGCACCACAGAGATTCATGAGCTACATAAAAATGCCAGATATAGACTGGAATAGCTGAAAGTATAAGTAAGGAAAGAAGACAGCTCCTCTATCTCTGCCTCACTGCGTGCAGAGGAGTGTCGGATTGGTGCAGCAGCCAGCAGAAGCCAACACAGCCATGGAAAGTACTGTAATGCAGCCAAGATTAAGTACCAGAGCTATGCTGAGGGGCACCTGAGCCATCTAGGACAGCGAAAGTTCCCATTCACTGCAAAGCACATAGTAGAAAACAGCCATTTTCAGAAGCCAGAGGAAGTGTTTTCAAGGAAAGAACATCATGTGTCTTGGTATCAGAGCTGCAACATACATGCCAAGCTAGAGGACCAGTGTCAAGGTCATATCAAAGCTACTGGACTGCTGGGTTAGTATTAGAGTTTGGTCTTTGGCACTGGTAAACTATGTGGAAAATAGAAAAATCTCCAGATATTCTGAAAGTCATTTGCTCTGAGCTACACCCTAAATTGGTCCTGCTGTCTCAGGTATCATCAGTGAAGTTCTTCCATAAGAAAGGACTTAATGAACACTGGGGTGCTAACAGCCTGCTCAGGATCAGCACACAGAGGCAATCCCTGAATTACAGCTGCAAGGAAAGATGACTTGTGGCATGTTCACCCTCTTTCCAGCAATGCTTATGGATTTCTGCAAAGGGCTCTATTTCCAGTGGAAGAACAAATCAGATAAAAAGTCTGGGGGGA
>NW_010416913.1:142271-153340 GCF_000710305.1 Buceros rhinoceros silvestris | reverse complement strand
GGACATTTACTGCATTTTTGTATAATATTGGTGCAGAGGCAGGCAGGCCAGGGCTGGTGAGGGATGGAAAATTATCTGGTAGACAATGGTTCCTTCGGGATTGTACTGTCTAGAAGATGGAAGAGGGCCAAGAGAGATCAAAGGCACAGTGCCTGCTAAAAAAGTAGTGATTACAGCTGCGTGCATGTATGGTTGTGGGGGGTGTTCTTTTTTCTGTTTTGATTTAATTATTAGGCGGTTAGGAAATATCATTTCAGTTCAATTTCAAAGCAGATTATTTTTGGTGAGTTAAAAAATATTAAAGATTCTGTTTTACACAAATGTCTCTGTGTGCGTAGTTGCAACTACACAGGCTCTCATCATGGCATTTTAAGAGTAAGCTTAGTTTCTTATTCAGTTAGTTACATTATAAAACTGTGTGTAAAACTGAAATGGTTCACTAAAAGGGAAACTATACAACTGTATAAGGATTCGTAATCCTTTACTGGTCTTATTTTAACAAGGAACTATAAAAGGAAACTATTTATTTTCCACGCTAAAAGTAAAGGTCACTCAGTAGATGTCAGTCTTCTTTCCCTTTTTTGCCCCTTCTTGGCACTCATGTTGGTTTCCGAAAAAATTTGCTCTTTTTTCTTTCATTTCTCCCCTTTCAAGCTCACCATCTTTCACCCCAATAGCTTCTTTCTTCTCTATTGTTATTTCTGAGCAAACTAATATCCTTTGGGGTTCTCCTGCCTTTTATTACAAAGAGTTCATATGATCTGGCCCTATCAACTGGAGGGCAGATAAGGAACTATTTTCAGCACTATAACATTCTAGAGGTAGTCTGCAGATGGATCCAAATAAGATTCGCTCACTCGAAAGTTATTGCTAAACTTTCTTTTCCGTAGAGCTTCTGGTGCATCTCAGACAGATGTAGAAAATTGGTGGTGGTTTGTACAAAATGACTAGGAAGCATTAAAAATTGCATGCTAGCCTCCAAAATGCAGAAGCTACTGACACTTCACTATTTTATTGAGATATAGGGTCCATCACTTCTTATTTTTGAGGCCAGCTGCTCTGACTATTGAATAGTCAGAGAATATAGGGACTAGAACTGTAATTTCTCTCACCCCTGCGATGTCTCCTGTGTTTTAACACTCCAAGACTATAAAATACATTAAGTGTTCACTTTCAGAGAGTGGCTTCTTCTTTCCTGGCCAAACTCTATGCAGGCAGGTCATGGGCTACCCAAATAACTTCTGCTTTTAATGTACTAAATTTCTGATAAATGGAAGTCACGGCACCTAGAGGGCCCTTTCAAGGTGCAACAGTTGACTTTATTGCAGATGTCTGTCCAAAGCTCTGTATATTTTTAACATGCTCTGTGGCATTCCGTAGCATAGAGTTTCTCATGGGGTTTTCAACAGTAAGAGTTTTACTTTACAGGCTGTCCATGGGTTTAAGAACATAATGAATTACTGATTAATTAGGCATTACAAAATCTTGGAAATCTAAAACTAGCATGATATTTTTGTCTCTTTCCTCTGAAGGTATGTTGCTTTTTGATGGCTGTCTATTTTTTTATATTTATTGTTCCTAAATAAAATCTATAAATAAAAAGTATTTCTTAGGTTTCCCAGGCCAGTGTTGTTTTTGTTGTTGATATTTTTGGCTAGAAGTCTTTATTTTAAGGCAATGCTATATTGATTTTTCTAATTTTCCTCCCCTGCTCTAGTAACTCTAGTGGAGTTTGTGTGGCAGCTACTTCAGAAACCAGAGTCTTGTGACAGCTTCATAGATTTTACACAGTAATTTATGTTGTGCTTTTGTAAAGTTGGAGTCCACTAGAGCTATTGCAGGTTCATGATTACAAGAGAGGAATGTAATCACTGGTACATGCTGTTGCTGGCGGTGGTTGCTAGTGCCTTGATGGATTTTAATATATATAGTCAATATATATTGGACTTTGCTTCTGTTTTTAATAGAAAATTGCATCTGCTCCCAGATCTCATTATGCTTTGTGTTTAAGATAACTATGTACATATTGCAGGGAGATGCCACTAAATGAGTAAGCTTGATTAATAGAACTACTATGAAAGAAAAGTTATCTCAATGAAATTATTTCATTATTTGTTTGATAGTCTGTTCCATGCACACAGCTCTAAATAACCTGAAAACTAAATCTGAATCTCGTAGGTGAACTATATGTGAAAGGCCCAGCACCTGTACAACGGATGAGAGCTGTCCAGATGCAAAATCTGGGGTGGTACAAGAAGAAGTGACTGTGCATGGCCAGGCTCGTGAGCTCTTTTTGTGTAGCATCTTATGGGTTAGATAGCATCTGGATTGGATGGAGTATTGACCTGATCCGATGTGGCAGCTGTTACATGTAAGCTGCTCATGTCAAAGCCTCCACTTCCAGATTCAAGACCAGTTAAACACATGTAAATGTTTTGAAGTATTGGGCTTAATATAACAGAGTTTAGTTCAGAGTATGAAATATAGCACTTTTTATTTATCATACCTTTACAATTCCTTGGAAGAGGTACTGTAGGAATCTGTCTATGATATCAGCAATTGTAATGCAAAGAATATGCTGTTAAGCACTACTGCGGAGTGAATCTGTCCCGATGAAATGCAACCCCAAACGTTTGAGGATATTTAGTAGGCGTATTAAAGCAGAAAGCACTGACAATTTTGGCAACTTCTAAAATGCCACTGAGTACAGCAGAAGAGAGTAGAACAGATTTCTTTTCAGCTGGTATGCTTTCTGTCTATCCTTTTCTCACAGTTGCCTTTGTCTACTGTCTATGCAAATATCTACACTGTATGCCTCATAAGTTTTCTGTCCTTTTGTGTATTTCCTAGATACTTCATTATTCAAGGAAGGTCATGGAAGTGTTTGTGTGTGTTTGTATGCACAGTGAACAATGCCGTGGACTATTCATTTGAGTGATAAATTGTGTTCACTCTGATGTCAGGTACCTCTCATTGACTTTAGTTTCTTTCTTATCGGATACGTTTAAGATCAACCAGCCATTAGTCATTAATCAAGGAGTTATCTGCAAATAAATTTTTCATCATAACGAGCTGTGTAGTTGAATTAATAGTATTTGCAACTTTGTTATTTATCATGATGTATAGGTATGGTACCAATGCAGTGCTCCCAGCTTGGCTGTTGGTGTTGCTGTGATCTCAACAGTTAACTCGGCAACAAATAAAATGGTCAGGAAATAATATGTTAGGACAACTTCTGACTGCATGCAGAATTTAATTCTAATATTTTATGCACTGCATTACAGTTTTGTCATAGTAGATACGTATTATTAGCTGATGTGTTGTCTGGTATTTACAGTGTATAGCCAAAGGGTAGGTCAAAGCTGAGACAGGACAAAAATAGGGTTTTGGAGTTAGTTAAGATACAGACCTTGCAAAGTAACTTTTAACAGTAGATGTATGTGTTGTATTAGACACATGCACATTTAAAATTTCATTGTACACTGATTACTGATTCTGCAAATTCTACTTGTAATAAGGAATAAAGAAAATATTTTTTGTAGAAACTTAGTTTTTAAAACCTACTGTGGATTTGCTTGAGCAACTGATTCTCCACACTTTAGTTTGTATTGTTTCTGCCCAAGACATGTAAGAGAACAGAAACTCTTTCATGAGATGACAACTAAAGTCTTTTGCAAGAGAATACGCAGTCTCTTATGACTGACTGAATTCTGTAAAAAAAAGCAACGTATAAACAAGTAAACATATAAACTAGTGAATACAGTCCATAAAATAATTTTGTTGTGGATAGTAACATTTTGTATTCATTTAATATTAATTTTAATAATATTTAAAACTTCATTGAAAACAAAATTATTACAAAAATCAATCTGAATATCTAGATCTGATTAGTCTCAAAGTGTCCTCATAGATTTTTTTAGAAACTTCTATTATTTTTCTTTCATACTATTTTCATGGATGTGTTATAAGTGGTAAAAGGTAACTTCTGAAAAGGGATGCTTCCAGGGAGGTTGGGGGTTGGACTAGATGGCCTTTAACGTCCTTTCTAACACAAACTATTCTGTGGTTTCATGAATCTTGTGTCAGCACCCCATGGGGACTGACAAGCCCCACTTTCCCTGACTGGCCCCCATCAGAACCTGAATCCGGGACACCTCCCGCTGAACCCAGGAACATCATTTTCCCTTGATCAGGGCCCCAGGCCAGCCTCAGGCAACTCCACGCCTGGCCATGTGCCCTGCTGCCCTGGCTGGGCTTCCTGAGCATCACCTTAGGACCCTGGAGGAACCCTGCTTCTCCTCCTGGCCCAGACCAGGTCGTGGAGGGTTGTGCCCTTTTCAGGGGTCCTTATCCCATGCTGAGCACTGCTCCTCCTGCCACCTGACATCTCCACAGGGTGAAATCCCCGTGTGAATATCACCTCAACAACTGTTGATCTGAACAGCAGTGGATTTACGGGCTAAAATGAGCCTGGGGAAGCTTATTCTTCCAGCAACCAGAGTGGAGCCATTTGGAAAATTGAATTCTAATTTCAGAGATAGATAGAACCTGTTCCAGTCACTCCTTAAAATGATGAATAGCAACAGCATATGACAAAACTGTCCTATTTGTAAAACCCACCAAGCAGCCAGTGGAGAGCCCTCCAATATGGAGGAAGGATGAAGAAAAGGTAAAACTTACAGAATAGATTAACTGGGACTACTTTTCTGGTCTTTGTACTGTATTATCGGATGTAAGGCAAAACTGTGGCTTTGTGTTCGTTTGAAGTTTTGTAGCCTCATGACCCATTTCAGAATTAAAACTTTTACAGGGGCTTGACAACACTGATGGTCTTCACTCTCTGCAAAAAATTGCATTTACTCTAGCACAGTCAGCGTTGATGTCCTTATGGACATTCAGAGGAGCAATATGATGGAGAAGAGCTTGTCCCGTGGTACGTTTATGGCAGGGTTTCAGTCCCATTGTGACACTGAAAGATCACTCAGCTGTGGCAGATGAAGCAGGAATACCCAGCATGGAGCATGACTATTTGAGGTGTTGTTTGAAAAATATCTGAGTCCTGGATGGATTCAGCAGCAGCTGATGCTGACCTATAGAACAGGTTTAGTTTACATTTCTAATGCATATCCTGAGGCAGCTGGGCTCCACAGAGCGGTACCTGGGCTTCACAGGCTATCACCAAGTTGTCTTTAAAAGGGAAGTTGTCTCTATGGATATGTAAAGATTAAATCCATTGAAAAGTGCTGTGCGATCAAGTTAGCTCAGCAAACACAGCTAGCTACTTCGGGGTGTATATTAATTAAAATTTCATATAGAACAATGTGAACCATTAAAATTCAGTAAATTAATTATCTGAAAAATCTTTAAGTAAATACACAGAATTCACTATGCAGTTCAGGGATATCTATCTCCCTCTTCTCCTTGATTATGACTTAAAGTGGGAATGCCCTGTCTGTAATGTCTGTGATTCTTCTGCAGCTATTGCCTAGGACTCACAATCATTCTTTTTTTATTATTTTAAGAGCTTGGCAATTGATAACACTGGAACTGTTGAAGCCTCACTGTTCATTGTATGTTCTTTCATTCTGTATTGCTTGTGTATTGTTTGGGCTGGTTTCCTGACCACCGCAGCCTCCTGTGCTCCCTGCAGTGGGCCACGCCATATGGCTGGCTGGCTGCTACTGCCCTCCAGGTTCCAAGCTTGCCCTGCATGGTTTGCCTGGTGGGGAGCAAGGAGCTATGGGACAGCAGGTATGTTGCTGGAAATCACTGCTTACATTAGTAAAAGCTACAGTCTAACAAGAGGAATAATAGTCACAATTACCACTGAAGTGTTTTGACACATGTTAGTAAAATTCCTTAAGAACATACACGGAATGTATTTTTTATTTTAATGAAATTCTGTCTAACCTAGCCTATTACTCAACCTCTTCTCTCTGATTTCTGTGAAGCACCAACTCAGAATACGCTTCAAGTAAGAGGCACAGAATGTGTAGAAGAAAGAAAAACGAGAAGTCATTCTGAATCCTTTGAAAAACCCTGACATCAGGACAGAGTGGTGCCTGTATCTTTGTGTTACAGTACATCGAGTCCTCTGAACCGCAGTGTGTGAGCAAGGGTAAGTGTGATAAATACCTTTGTGGCTTGGTCGCCACAGTGGTCTGCAGAATTTTATCTACAAAAGAACTCCTGCTGTTACAAAAGCAGTGTGCTATGGTCATGCAGGCCAAGAGATCCCTCTGTCCGGTAGCATGGGTGATGAATAGCTGTCTGTGCTAGACAAATCCTGAGTGCAAAAAGCGTGTTCTTGTGCCAGGGGAGTGATGCAAAGAGATAAGGTCAGGGCATCTGGTCTCTGAAAAAAATGTCACCTTGTTGAATAGGATTTAAATCAATGTGAAATTTAAATTCCAGCTCTGATGCAGATATTTATAAACCTGACATCTGCATTTCAGTAGAAGGAACAGTTAACAGGTTGACTAATAGCCAAAATGCTGCAGGAAATGCAGGGGAAGAACATTTGGAGGTCAGATAATATTTAATCAGGAGACTTCTCAGCACATCTTTGATGTTCATATTAATTTTATCTTTCCCTCAATTCATAAATAACATCCATCTGGAGAAACTTAGACACATTTAGTTATGTTTTATTAAGCAGGAAATAATCCACTGGTCGCACATAATTCAGAAACCACACTTGGCTTTATCTTCTCTTCCCATGGAGAGCAGAATACATACATAGTAAAATCTCCTCCCAGTGATGGCTCAGCTACAACCACAGATATTTCTTGTATTGCTCCCTTGTCAGATCACCTGAGAATAAACTCAACCACCAATAAAATCTTCTGTTTACCCTGGATGTCTTGAAATACCACGGCTCTCAGGAATTACTTTGTTGTTTTATTTAAAGGGTATGTACTACGATTGATTCCAGTGCATCATGACATTTACAAAAGTGCTTTTTGCAAGGATACTAATATAGGTGAGGAAAGAAAGCATCCCTATTTAAGGTAATTCTTGCTATTCTATGGTAACCTTGTGTGTGTCGAAGAAGTAAGCATTCTGGAAGGCACATTCTAGGTTAACACTGTCTCTCACGCCAGGTGCCCCCATAAGGCCATGTCTGCCACATGCACAGTGGGAGGACTCTGAAAATCTCTCAAGCAGTGTTGCTTTGTATGGGTAAGCACCCACTGGGATGACGCTGGTTGATTTTGAGTTATTCTGCCATGTGCTATGGGATGTCATGCCATGGTGAAACAATGTTTTGCTTCCCTCACTGGAATTACTGTGTGAATTGATGGTGTGATGTACTATCATAAGTGAATTTATAAGTTATTCCATCCTATGCAATTGTTCATTGAATACCTTACTAACATATTTGCACCAAAAAAGGCAGGAAGTAAATGAAAGGAAACTGTGATAATTCTTTAAAGAAATCTGAATAGGGGTTTTGTGTTTTGATATGACATCTTATGCAAGGTATTTTCTTCTTTCTAGTTGGTAGCAGCAGGAAGAGAGAAGAGAGTCAATCTTTTTAGCTATCAGTTATATAAACGCCACTCAGAGAACCATTGTTAAGGCTGAACTGAGCTGCTTTTAAAACAAGAATGATCCACCTGATCAAACAATGTGGAGTTTTCTTTCTGTTTTTCTGACTTTACAATTTAATTATGATAAATTAAAGATAAATTTCAGATAGGTTCTTATGTCTTTGCCATCCACTGTCATATTTAGTATTTTGTTCAGTTATAAGTTCAGTTGCAAGATCAAAATAGTAGCCTTTTAAAAATTCCTACCTTGTAAAAAAAAAAAAGGATGAATTATTTTTAAAAATAACTTTCAGAGTGCATATCCTTTATGAAGAGGTGAGCAATACTCCCCTGCTAAAGACTTGTAAAAATACCTGCCCTTTGCTTCAGAGCATTGAAGGCAGAGTCGAAATTTTCTACGGACTTCTCTGTCCCTGCTTCTTTGTGGACTGCTTCTTCAGGCAGTATGGCAGGTTTAGTGCCTCTCTTGTTGACACAGCTAAGAGTCAGTTAATTGTAAGAGAGACAGTTTTATACTCTTGTCACTGCTAGCACGGTACATTTTAGAGATGAGAATAAATGCCTTAAATTCTGCATCATGCTAAACTATTTCTATTTTTAGCTATGCAGAAAAGAGTTACTTGGGAATAGGAGCATGGAGGACATGAATGTGGGTTTTCAAATTAAAAAAAAAAATACATGTATTGCAAAGGTGATGAGAAAACTGTCTTGCGCCTGGGCTGCTTTCCAGTGGAGTTATGGTCATATAGATACCAGTGAGCTACAGTGGAGTGGTTGCTGAGGTAGACCAAATGGCCCAGATCCACCACAGGGCAGACATGTCCCTGGACCAGCACGGGACGGGGTGGGCAGGTTACTGAGCCCTGTCAAGAGCTAATTCCCTGGCCCCTTTGTACCACAACAAAGAAGCAGTGGGCAACAGAGCACACTGCTGTGCCTGGGTGCAGATGATAAAGTGAGGTAAAGACTTTAGAGACATTGCCCATTTCCAAACCATTCAAAATACTAATGGAATATTTAAATTCAAAATAAACAGTCCTACATAAATGCTTTGTTTGGATTAAGGCATCAGTAGATTTTTTTTTGGGGGGGTGAGTTCGTTTTGGTTTTGTTGGGTAGTTTTTTGGTTTTTTGTTTTTTTTACAATCCAAGTGCCTTAAGTGTAGAATACTGATCTGGGTCTGAAGACAAATACTTTAAGCTATGGGAATATAAAGCTTGCAGTATCCAGACAGGTTTAACTTTCTTCATTTGAAACACTGATAACAGAAAAAAACCATCCTTTCAAGCTCTCAAAATTGATGTGGGACTATGTCTAAAAATGGAAATGTTTTGGTCTATCTTAGAAAAGCTGTTTCAAAAGCTGTTTGAGTATAATCTTACGGCTCAAGACTGTGTTTTTGAAAGTTTTTTAGCCTGATTTATTAAGGCAGCAAGATTGCAGCAAGATTTATCTAATTTTAATTTGCAATTCTCTTCTTCCCTCCATTCCCTTCTTCCCAATAGCTTATAACACTTTTGGCCTGTATTTGGTCAGGTATTATAGAAGTGTGTCTAGGATGTTATGTTCCTGTTTCAAGGGGGAAAAAAAAAGATAGCTGGACAAAGGGAGAGATCCTATTAATGTCCTAGGTGGCAGCATGAGTTCCACCTTTACAGGCACCAGAAAATCCACAATGGAGCTCAAAGTGAGAACTGTAGGTACCTATGCCTCATTTATTCTAGAGACCTGAACTACTTTTTATAGCCATAGGCTACATCTACATTCACAAATAGTAAGTTACAATAGGAATGAATTTGAAGAGTGAAATAGTTAGAGCCGAGATCCACACTGTATGTATTTTGGTGTGGTGATTTTGCTCCAGGCTAGCTCCAGCTTGGTGCAGCACACTGAAAGCCCCTTGGTGGCTGGACCACAGTAGGTGCTCTGCTGAAGAGTAGATCTGTGTTTAGGAAAAAATCCAGCCTGTACACGCACCCAACCACCTTTTGGTACAAACCAAACTAAATTGGAATTGGAAAAGCCATGAAGAATTCTCCTCAGGAGGCCTCACACACAGACAGCATGACAGATGCACTACAGTATGCACATAGTAGACTGCTACAGAGGTAGATCCCTTCTGTTATCTAGATGCACCAGGTTGATACAAAATACTTAATACTGGAATAAAATTGTATATCCAATGGTGCTCAGAGGATCTCATAGAGAAAATCGACTCTGTTGTTGGATTTCATAGACAGAAAAATAGCAACTTGGTCAAGATCACCCAGAAAGAGGCTAATAGGGAAAGTTGCTCACATAAATCTATGCAAAGAAAAAACACAGAAAGAGTAATTTAGAGAAGCCTAATTTGCAATTATCTTGTTTGAATGGTGCATCTGTACAAGCTTGAATATATGTGTAAGTGATTTGTGGAGTAAGAGCTAGTGCGTACTGTAAGTGCATACAATACTTTATATTTACCAATGCATAATTAGCAGTTCTCTTTGGGAATGCTGCTCTGTAAAATTGAAATTTAAGTGATGTTTTTTATGACATCATCCAGCGAGGCACATTTTACATTATTTTTTTAAGTGGTAGGTGGTTTGCATGTTATCCTTTTCAGTTTTCCCAAATGAAAATTCCCTGCTTCCACCTGGCTCTAAGAGTCATTAGTGGGTGACAGCTATCTGAGGCATCCATACAGCTCTTCTGTCCTGTCTGTTTGAACTGCCATGTTTCAGATGTGTTATCAAGACATTGCTATTGTGCAGATACAGATTAGTTCTTGAGACTGATTTTTCTGCTTCACCAGTTCTTTTGTAGCTGCCAGGACTAATTGCTTACATTATGTTACCAAGCTGTGCCTCTATCACTCCTTGGATGATGCCATCCATTGGAATACAGCTGCATACTTAAGTGCACTTTTTAACTACTTCTTACTATTCCTGACTCTGTTTACAACTGACAGAATTGTCCCTGATTTTTCTCCACTATTTGCCAGAAGTTGTATAATGGTTGCACTGAGTCATTAGCCTTTTATAGCTCTAAAATTTTCTGAATTTTCAGTCACTTAATTGGGTTTAAATGGAGCTATCTATAAATTCTGCATAAAGAATCTTTCTTTCCTGAGACTACTTAAAGTTGATCAGTAGCAACATTGTAGTGACCAGTGATATTTAGAAAACTTAAAACTTAAGAAAGACAGAATGAAAAACTAGAAATGTGTCAAAGTCCATGCTGCCTACATAATAAAAGGCTTTTTTTTTTTTGTTTTGTTTTTGTTATTGCCTAGCTGTATGGCATCTTCATTCCAAGCCAATACCCACTAACAGTGATATGCTTTCACACCATCTCAGGCTGTCAATATAAATTGCTGGATGATGCCTTTACAAGTACTTATGCTAATGTTAGCTAAATGTTTTCTTATAACACAAGAGAAATATTTTGTATGATGCATACCGTTCCTACCTTATATACCATCATCATCACGGCTTGGCTTCGCGGGGGAAGATCTGGGGATGGGTTTTCCCACC
>NW_010416913.1:108482-141991 GCF_000710305.1 Buceros rhinoceros silvestris | reverse complement strand
TGCCCGAAGGCTAGTGAGCCCATCCTGCCCGTGGACACACTTTGTCTGACCCTTCAGTTAAGACCTGTCTGGCTTGGGAGACTCTACCGGAGGCACATGCCACCACCAGCACAGCTCTCAACCTCACAAGGGCACGCAAGCTCCTTCCCCACAGCAAGGGGGTGCCCATCAAAGAGTCACTGCTCTACCTCCGGACATCCCAGACCCGGGCACGGGGCGACCGGGCCTGCCAAGAGCAGGAGTGCTGGAGGTCACCTTATATGTATTCACAAGGAAGATTATAGACATGCTGAGCAGAATTAAATTAATGTATTTATGTCTATGTAGTTGCATATGAGAAAAAACAATCCAATATCTTAATATTTCTTTTTAGATGTACAGGGTTGTTCAGGACTATGAAGAACTCTGGTTTTATCTGTTCTTTATGTCATTGGTACATCAGGCTAATGCTGAAGGTTGATTATTATTAATAATTATAATAATAATAGCCATGATACACTTTGACACAATGTGAATAAACCACAGTTTTATAAAAGGCAAAAAAGTAAAATCATGCTATGTTTGGTGACTGGAGGTTTGCTGCAAGATCTAAACCCTGCATATTCAAATCCAGAGTACTGAAGTGTTACTGATGTGAAGATTCTCAACATTTCTAGTAACTATTAGAATAGCATTCATTTGGGGGGGGATAACATTTTTGATGCCAATCAGAACGGCCTTTTCCCATAACAAATGATACAGAATAGCTTTTAAGTGTGAAATATGTTGTTGGTTCATAATCCCAGGTTTCATCGTTGCAGGTTGCATGGACGTCAATTGACCTTTTATTTTTAAGAAAGAACATCACTGTTCTATGTACTATCCAACACTTGTTAAAGAACCTTAAATGTGGCACCCAGAGTAGTTTGTTCTAGCATTGGCTTTTTCAAGACAGAAGTTGCAGATCAGTTAGTGACAGCTGAAGGCATTTCACTGGTTTACGTGGTATATATCTGAATTGTGACTTGCATGCACATGTTTGCTGCAGGGAGCTGAGTTTGTTCTTGAGTAAGGATTGACATTAAAGTGACAGTTTGAGGTAACCCACATACTTGTGTTCTTGATATTTAATTACAAAGGCTTTCAAATTTCTTCCTCATTCCTTCAGCTTTTACCCACCTATCCCTTTCATTTTCTTGGTTTATTGGTTGCTAATATGTGAAACCTGATGCTTGTCCCAATTAATATTATACCTCTCCAACCTGAACAATTTCCTGCCTTTTACTTAACTATGAAGTGAGGCACATGCTGCACCTCTCAGGGTATTGCCAACCCAACGCTCTGCGGACCAGTTTGAAATCTCAGCTCATATGATGAGTGTTTTCAAAACTGCGTACAAGGAAGTACAACTTTCAGATGTGGGATGCTGTAAACAGGGTCTCACACAGACAGTGGGATCCTCAGCTACAGAAAATACAGAGCAAAGGCAGAGAAGGAAAGAGGCTAAGCAGAAGGGGAGGCTGCCGAAATCACGAACCAGAACAAGCATCACAACTAAGTTGTACTGTGATTTCCTGCTCCCTATATCTGCTCTCAGATCACTGCAGCTATTTCCTTACGGGAGGTGGGGAATAGAATTTATTCCAGTAGTTCGAGAATTAGATTTCTCAAAGGGAAAAAGAAGTGGGGAGAAACACAAACCACTGTGGTTACACTGGATTTAATTTACATTTGTGGTGATTGGATTGCAGTAATTTCCCTGGGGAGCAGCTCCTGAGACAATAATTTCAAAAGAGAAGCTTAGCAATGGCGAGCTGAGAGCTTCCTGAAACAGGATGGCCTACAGAAGAAAACATCTTTTTAAAAGCATGTGGGTTCAGCCAAATCTAATAGGAATTCAAAGAGGAAGAGGGCATGGAGAGACTGTCTTTCAGGCAAAGCTAGTTCAATTGTGGGAAAACTGTGATCATAAAATTCTTTGCTATAAAATTCCAGGGAATTACATTCTATATTCTTTAAAAAGATCTGTGGAAATTTGGAGGAGAGATTAATGAAGAGCCTGGTATATTTTCTTTTCAGTGGTCCGTGTCAAGTATTAAAAAATCTGGGCACCCATAATATCCTTAAAGCACAAGAGCAGACAGGTTGTGGCCAGGGATCACATGATGTGCCTAGGAAGATAACAGTAAGTCTCTATTCTAGTTTTGATTTCTGTCCCACTTCTGTGCCAATGTTGTCACCTGTCACCCTACAGAGAAGGGGTTTCAGCCCTCCTCTACAGCTGAAGGGCTACAATTCAGTCCTCCATGACCCATCTCAGCAGTTACAAAGCTATTTTTTGTATAACATAAGTAAGAAGGGTTCTGGTTCATGCTGGGACGAACAAAGAATGAAGCCAAACAAAACAGGAAAACATTTTATTATCTGTCTTGGAGCAGGGTATGTTAGAGCATGCTTGAGCCAGATTCACAGTATATTTGGGCTGCCTTTTCTGGTTGGACAACAGAACTGCAAAATCTGCCTGATCCAAAGGTTCAGTGTAGTAGTGATTCTGGCTCTGTTACAAAATCACCTTTGGTGTCTCTATTAATTAGTCAGCAGGACTGTCATGCTGCCTTAGCTACGATCCATTTGTTGAACTCACTTGCGAGCTAAAAATAGTCTTCTCTTGTTAGCCCTGGCTTCAATAGGACAACTTCTACTTGATTTGCAGTGCTGTGTGAATAGACAGAAATGAGTTACTGTGACAATACTCGATGGGCTGGTATAAAGTGAAGCCGGATGTACTTGTAGCAAGGAAGGTAAGGGAAATCCTTTGTATGGCACAAGAGAAAACCCTCAAGGAGGGTTCATCTCTTCCTGGCTGCTCCTCTGAGCTTTTACACTCTTTGCAGAATGATGGGTATGAACCCATGTTAGTACTTGTGGTGCCCTTAAAATCAAAAGATATATCTAATTCACTCTATACAACAGAGAAAAACTTATCATTGTGTTCAGTAAATGCTAGCTCATTCCCTGTTTCTCACCTCTGTCCCAGACAGGCCGCTGTGGGTCAGTCTTCATGGCGGCTGATTACCTCATCACCCCATCTAGCCAGGTGTCCGGTATTGGCAGCTGAGCAGATCAATAACAGACACATCACATCAAGACAGATGAGATGGCAGGCATCTGCTATATAAACCATGAAGTCATGTTTCCTACTCTCCTTAGAACTGCTTTCAGTTCTTCATCAATTCCTTCACTCCATTTAGTTAGTACTTTTACAAATATGAGAGCAGAAAAGAGAATTTTTTTTTCTTTTTTTATCTGTAGACTCAAACATAGTGACTTTGTGTTCCCAGCATTTCACAAAATGCTTCTACTACTATGGTCATCCCTATCTGCTAATACAATCACTTATTGTTTTCCTCTTTGAATCGCTTCTCTGGCCTCTGCCTTCACCTTTTTTTCCATGTCGAAAATTTGATCTTCAGTTTCAAGAGCTTGCTTACTAACCCCCAACTGCTGGTGGCATATTACAATGACAAACGTTGCCAAGGGGCTTGCAGCTTTCTTGCCTTTGCCCCATATTACACTACTAAACTATGGCAATATTTTTTTTAAGATTTGCACACCTAGCAGAAGCCAAGAGACTAACAAAGCAAGTTTTACTTCCTTTAAATATGGACATATGGACTGCATGTTGATTCCTGGATGTTTTTTTTTCATTTAATTAGGAGCTGAAAAAAATTAATTCTTGTCAATCAAAACTACGAGGTACGAAACCAAACAGTTTAATCTCAGTCATGATTATTTTAAAATTACTCATAATGCTTACTTTAAATTGAAAACATCAAAACATCAGAAGAAATCCCTTCTTTTTGCTTTTTTTCAGATCTTTTTTAGAACAAAGAATTCATCAAAACCAATGTGAACCTATGAAATACTTACGTGCTGTTGAATACGATCTTCTCAAACTCACACCCAAAAGCAAAGCAAATAAAAATCTTCATGCATAAAATTTCCCAGAACACTGTGTGACTCCAGCCACTCTTGTGTGAGACCTTACAGGTCCATAGGGTCATAGCGCAGAAAGGTGAGTGTCCAGGCAGGGCTGTCAGATTGGCTATCATCCCGAACAGGGCTTACTTCAGATTTTTGCTTGTTGTAAGCCCTAAAAAACCAAGATGATATTTCCTTTATGAAAATAAAGAAGAATTAGTGTAGAAACACTAGAAAGATTGGAAGAGGATTATTTGACTAGTTAAGGTAATTTCTAGGCTTTAAAGTTTCCAAAAATACATTTGAATCCTGTGGTAATTCAGTTCACAGAAGGGTAAATGCCATCCTCCTCCCGCCCAGCACGGATTGCAGCAGTGCTTCTCAGCAGATACAGCGTGGCAAACCAGCAGCCTTCCTCAAACGCAACATGATTGTACCAGTCGGGGATCAGGCCACCACAGCTCTTTTGCTTCTGTGGTTCAGAGTTTGGGTCATGATGATTTTTAGGCAAACTTATCTCAAGCATAGACTGCACTAGTATGGAGAACTGGGTTTACAGCATTATTTTACGATCATTTGGCCCTGGACCTAGCCAAAACATAGTGTACAGAGCACCGCTGTGTGTAGTTCCCAAACCCGCAAGAAAAAAGACTAGTATTGTTCCCAGTAAACTCAGATTGTTTGTTAAGTTCTGCCATTTTGCACGGGTTTGGTGTTACAAAAGCAAAGTCAAGCTTAACTGTACAATTTGTTAGTGTAAAGCAGATCTGACTGCATCACCTTGTCCTGGATAGCGGGATCCCCAGCATAACCAAGATGTCCAAGAACGCTGAATGTGATTAGACAAATGCAATGAAGGCCATGAACTGATTTAAGAGTTGCAGCAGCTGCAGCTCAAGTAGGCCCAAAGATCTGACTCATGGGTTTGGTTTTGCTTGCAGGATCCACAAGCAAATCAGTTTAGAGAGCTCACAGTAATGATATTTTCTATGTTACTTTTGTGATGGCTAGGGAAAATGCTGACAATTAGATGTGAGAAAAAAGGCAAAAAGAGGGAAGAAAAGTTAGCATTAAGAAAAGGTACAATGCACTGCTCTATTTTAGTGTAAATTTTCACCATTTTTTCCACCTGTTCCCATGCACATATGATGTTTTCAAAAGAGTGCTGTCAGTTTCACCTTGCTGCTGTAATGAATTTTCACTAGAAGAAGCACAACATCATCTTCACTACCCTCTGTTTTGAAACCTGTTTGGCATTAGGATTTTCCTGGCCTCAGCATACATAGCATGGAAATCATACATCTAATTTAAAGGAGTTATTTCATCAAAGCTTTATTTGTCTTACTTGTCTCGGTGCACCTAGATGGTATGATTCATCTAGGTTGTTGGACAGCACTGCTCAACAATTTAAAAACCATGGTTATAAAGAAGAAAAAAAAAACACGTGCAAAGAAATCTCTCTGTGCCATCCTGCTGTCTTTTATACTTTTGCTGTCACTTAAAAATCATAAGATGGAGGTGTGACCCTTCCTAATACATTCCCATAAGTGTCTAACACTTCTGTTTAACAACCCCAGACTTCCTCATGCACAGCCATCCTCAGAAGTGTGGATTTATTCTCTTATGAAATCTTAGAAAAAAGGTGTAAACTGAAGTGCAAATAACATTCATCTCACCAAATCGATTGGAATGTGACTTCTGCTTTTAAGGTGGATCAGATCTTAGGGGAAAGTTAAAGACTTTCCAACTAATGCTAGGGCTGGGTAAGGGAATGCTAAAGCTAAAGCACAAAGGCCCCATGTTAGCAGAAACTGATTTTTCTCAGCTTTTTTTTTTTTGTTGTTGTTGTTGTGTGGTGGATCTTATTTGAAGAAGATAAGACTTGGCTATGCGCAAGCAGATTTCATATTATAGATGCAAAGCGTGTTACTTTTATGACCCTGTTGCTTTTTATTGCTAATCAATTGTCATACATACAAAAGGAAAGACATTTGGTGTGAGATGAGCCAGAAACATAAACACTGAAATGAGGGACTGATGCTGACAGCTCAGAGATAATTTCCTGACATGAAGGTGAGTGAAGCAATGGTATCTCTTTTGCCACAGTGTCCTATCAGAACTTGAATTTATTTTCAGATGGTTTCAGAGCATCTCTCTAGCTGTCAACACATCAAGCCTGTTCCAGAGCCCGTTGATGTCAATATGAGCCCTTCCGTTCACTCCACTCAGCTTTGATCACACCCTTGAAAAGTTCAAACCTCATAAACGCATTTGGGAACCTTTTATCTATGGGACTGGATCACTTCTATTTCCATAGAAATCCTGTTTATTAATGCTGTACGTTGGAGATCTATCTAGCTGTGAAACGTATATCTTATTACAGGGAGGATATATATCAAAACATTTGGTATCAATTGAAGGTTAGGCTCAGCCCACCCAAAGTTGCTTGAGTTTTTGTCAGCATTTATGATATAGAATTAAACGTCTTCCTATAATTCATCATTCTTGAATGATATGCCACAGACTAAAAATGAGCTCAGTGTAAAATCTGTTAATCGGCAATTTCCAACAGGAAATCTGAAACCTTCATGACCCTGTCTGAATTATCTACTGCACAGAGATGCATCCCACTTTGCAGATATTTTCAACTGAACAGGAAATAGGCTAGTATTTATAGAAACCAAACGTTCCTTTCATGGTACTGAAAATTTCTCTTTTCTTCTGCATGAAGATGCTTTTCTATTTCATTTTTGAAAATGGAGTTTCCAAGTCATTGACTAGCAGAGACCTAAGCAATTACAAGGAAATCTGAGGAAAATTTGAAAGTCTGAAGCAATTTCAGATAAAAGTTAGAACATGATGTTCAGACATGAAATAGTTCTAAAAGTGAGACCTCAAATACTTCTAAAAATGAGAATAGAAAACCTTGTATTGCAAATCAGGTTATCCTCTCAACCAAGATACATTCCATAATTTTATTACTGAGCTGTGTGACATAATCTTGCTGCCATATCTACCCTTCTGACCTTTATTTTACACATACAGACAACTGAAACATGCAGGCACTGTTTAAGTCTTTAACACTTTTTTTGTTGACTGCCTAACCTGAAGTCATAACCTTACCCTGTTATTGAGGCTGCTAATTTAAATAGTTGTCAGCAACTTACAGTTTCAAACCAGTAAATTATTCTACAATGGATGATAGGGCATTTTTGATAAAAATCCAAATTCCCTCATTCAGTGCTTAATTACGATAATTTGGAGATATGTCCCTATATACGTATATGTATATAGAAATTATTCGCATTCTCTTGCTCTAGTAAATGAACATTTCAGATTCAAAGAACCGTTAAGGAGTTGGATTAGGAATATACCAATTATTTGGTGGTTTTGGTCTTCTTGACAGGCATTTTTCAAGCACTTACAGCTTAAACTTGTTGTCTGCGGACAGCAGAGATGTACTGTTTAAAGTCAAAATAGCATGCACAGGTCATACTAAGCTTAGAAAGCATAGTTTAAAAAAATCTCTGCAGGGACTTAAGTCAATGTTCAGTTAAAACTCATCAACTGGAGGTGACAGGAGAGGAAACAGACCAAGGTGTGTTGACTGATTGATCTAATTGTTTGGACAATGACAGAGCTCCAGAATGGAGCTGTAAAAATTAAAGGACAAATTATGGGTTTTTAATAGTGTTCAGAATATGTAAGTGCAATTGTAGCATATATAGAAAAATACGGAAAAAAAACTGAAATGTGTATAGTACTCATCATTATTGCCTAAGAAAGATAGAAGTAATGAAAACAAATGCAGAGAAAATGTCATGGGATGATGAAATGAACGGAGTATCTATCTCCTGAAATGAGAACTTTTTTATGAAACTAGTCAGGAGAAAGCTGAGCAAACAGATGTAGATAAATGTATCTAGGGCTGAGGGATAATTATCAATAAGGAGGGAGAGACAGTTAAGGAGAAACTATTTATCAAATAGTAATGAATAAATTTAGACTGGAAATTAGAAAGTTCTTATAATCAAAAGAATGAAGTTTAAGGTTAGCAGAGTATGAGCTATTTTGAGAAGGAGTTCTTGAAGTTGAAAGAAGAAATTGTGTTTTTAAAAGTATTTAAAATAGTTAGGATTGCTGTTTGTATTCTGTTTGTTTTGTACTGGTCCTATCTTTCAAGGTTTCCATTCATTGCCTGCCTCATCACTTCTTCCCTGCTTACATCCTTGGAACACTTTTCCCACCCACTCTCTTCTGACCCACAGGAAGAGCTTGCAGAAACGTGATGAAAGGACGGAGCTTCCTAAAGCTAATACTTCATGCACTAATGGGGGTTTTGTAGCCAGTTCACACAATATAATAGTCAAATTTGGAGCTGGAAGAGGATTTTTGCTTCTGCTCAGATTGGTAGGCTTTAGATTTTGCTCATTTTTGGCTGTCTTCTGCAGTATGAACACAGCAGCCTGCTTAGATTTAACTGGGGATTTTACTGAATTTTTCCCTGCTATGTCAGGAAAGTGGCTTATTGGCTTCTTAGCAATAATTCTAGCATTGGAGGTTTTATTGTACTTTTTAAGTTTGTTAAGGAAGTTAGGAAAGTTTTATGGCTTCTGTCAAGTGAAATAGATTTGTAAACTGTTCTACAAGTAAACTTCCATGAGTGTAGTAGCTAAGGATAGAAACAAGGCTCTAGATTTTGTCTGCCTAGATAATGTCCATTGGAGAATTTTAGAAAAATAAAATGACACATTATTTTCATCCAGACCACCTAATACCCTCCTCATTCACTGTTCTTTTTACTTGTAGATCTTTTAGTGGGAGTGTTTTCTGTCATCTTAGTTCACTTTGTATTATTTTGTTTGATACCAAGATGTTGTATACGGCTCCATTTCAATCTTCAGTATGTGTCAGACAAACTGGTTTGGAGATATACTACATTTAGTGATAAAGGTTACAAGACAAGAAAATTAGTCAGTGGTAAGAATTTTTCAGGTTTTATTTTGTTTCATATGAAAAAGCTTTGGTTTGTTTCTTACTCTTTGTGACGCTTGTGATGCTTGTTAATGATGGAGTGAAATTTCTTGTTGCCAAAGGTTTTTTTATTGATACGTACCAGAAATTTAAAAGTAGGAAAAAGGAAATGATGTGAAAGTGGAAAGATTTAGTGACTAACAGTTAGCTCAATATTTCCTGTCTATAGGATGTGAAAACTTCTATCAATTATTAGGACGGTAACCCATTGGCTGCGCCAGGTCACTGCCAGGTGAGAGACAAGATTTGGGCTGAAGTAGCAAGCCTCAGAGTGCCCCAGAGGTCTCGGGGCAGGGGATTCACACATTTGTGCTGACTAGAAAGCTGTCTGTGAAACTTGTAAACCAAGTTTCTGTAAGGACAGCATTTTTCTTTTGGAGAATATTAAGCTTTTTAAGCTATCACATATATAGTGTGGTTTTTTCTGCTTAACTCTATTAGCTTAAGGACAAGGAAGCGAAGTGGTTTTTAATGCTGTTTCCCATTAGCTTTTTATGGGAAAATAGATGGAGAGTTTGGTACCAATGTTGAGCAAAATAAATGAATTTCCAATTCAAACCAATGAATGTGGAAGTCCTGCAGTAAATCCTGCAGAGTATCTTTAAATTCTCTTTTAGGAAAAGAAGCTAGATTTTTTGGTATGTACTAGCTCACATTAGAGATGCAGTAAAAAATGGAAAGCACTTTTCAAACACATGTATTGCATTAAAGTAGTTCAGCCAAAAGGTAACAAGGCTATGAATTACTAAAACGAGGTCATCAGAACTTGCTACCCTGAGCTTTCTCTTGAAAGCTTTGTACAGAAAGGAGTCCAACAGATCTCTAAGCTGAGCTGACCTAAAGTGCTGTGAACTGGTTCTCTCTCTTCACAAATACTGCCACTAGCCTGTCTGCATTCCACTGGCAAGTCTTCCTTGTCCAAGTACTCGGGCTGTATTTGTAGTTATATCTTGTTGGGTGTGTTGACGCTATCTGACTAGTTCACCTACACATTATACATAGGTAACTAAATGAAAGACGGTGGATGCTTTCTTCTTCCTCAGTCCCACAAATCAGTAATAAAGTGTGGGAAGCTGCATGCTTGGATGCATCCTTTGAGAAAGAAACATTTCTTTTCTCTCTTACGTGAGACAGCAGCGTAATATGCTTAGCAGGGCTGAATGTTGCAGATGCCCAGGAGAATGAGGGTAGTTATCCACTGCTTAAGCTGTGGAAAGGAGCTCATCCTTCGGTACCACAAAGGAATTATTTTTATTGTTGTTTTTTAAATTCCATATCCTGGTCTAAATACAGATTGTGCCTAGCCTAGAAGGTTACCTTCAGTTAGATATATTCACCAATATTTTCTGCATGTTTCCTTTAGGAAAGAGAGTTTGGATATTGAGGTAGGGTTTGGCTATGAATGCTGCACCTAGGCCAGGCTTTCAGATCCAGCCAGATCAGTCTCCATTTAGAAGGTGAAAGGAAGAATACTCCTGCCAATGGTGCCAGCCTGCTTTGATCAAGCACCCAGCATTTGTAGGTTTTTTACAAGCAAGAGAAACTTTCACAAGCCTAATATTAAGACTCCATTAAAATAACTGAAATTTCTTGCCCAGTGAATGTGCTAAATTTGTGAAGGCAGGAATTAATCTTGACCTAATGAATTTATTCATTTGGTTGGCCATTTTTTTCCTTTGGTTTTGGATTGATTTTGCTGTCACCTTTAATAACAATACAGTTTTATTTCAGCAGTTATATTTATTTCTGTTTCAGAACGTGTTTATTTTCAAAACCAAGTTTTCCATTTGCTGAAATGTTTAAAAAAGACTGCTACGTACTTTAAAAAAGTGATAGAAATATAAAGTTTCTTGAAAAATTATTGATCCTTTCACGTTTTTGGAATTTTCATGGTATTTCTTTCCAGGGCCGTATTTTTTTGACAGCTTTAAAGGAATTGTCATTTTAACCTTCAGCAAAATCTTACTCACTTTAGTGGTTGCTAGCAGGGAAACTAAAAGAATATAATGTTACTTGAGATAATGCAGGATAAAGGATCTTATTTCTTAACAGATCAGTTAGTTAAGAGCACTGCATCACCGCATTAGTATCACAGGCAGGTGTCTCTCTAAGACACTCTGCAGCCGGTAAGAGTATAATCGGCTTTGATTCAGTTAGCACATATTTTTAAAAAAAGTAATATTAACAGTAATGATCCAAATAACACCTTGGTGTTGTAGACACCTTGAGCTTTGGTTGCTGGAGCTGTATCAGGTTTTCACTCTTACCCTGGTGCACGACAGTTGAACAAAACCTAGTGTTGCATGTTGCATTGTCTCTGTGCACTGTGGTCACAACTTCCTTTTGCAATAGAGACATTTACTGAGGGAAATTCAGACATCACCCGTTCAGTCCTCAGTTTCTGTGGTAAAACTATAAAACTGCAACAGGGAGATGCATTTCCTCAGACCTGGCATGAGACCACAAGCTCACTTCAGGATGACCTCTAAATAGGCAAGAAATTAGATGCCAACCCCTATCATCTGGATGGCATGCAAGCAGAAAAAAAGATAAGCAGCCTCTATAAGGTTTCTGCATGACTCCCTTGCTGTATGTGCTGTATGTAGCTACTACCTTAACATCTTGCTTTCAAGAAGATGTCTTTCTACAGAGATATCATAAGCATGCAAGAAAGACAGAGAGAATTTTGTCTCCTCAACTATCCACCTCAAGAATAGTCAGACTGTTTATTCAGGCTGACTTTTTTTTTTTCCCCCCTAGCTGAAGATATTAATTTCTTGTATTAATCTTGGAAATGGGAATTAATCTTGCAGAACAAGCCTGGAACAAACCCAGACAACACCCAGTCAGGATAACTCTCTTTTAGAGAAGCTCTAATTAATAGTCTCATTACTTTTCAATCTAGGCTTCTGTGCCTCTCAGAGGGGGAGCGATGAAGAAGGGAAGGTCTGAGATAGTACAACAACAACAACAACAACAACAAAAAATGTTGAAAAGAAGAGATTTCGCTGCTGTGTATGTTAGCGATGCATCAGCGTGCCTCAAAATTGATGTTGATACAGCCAGAAACAGAACCAAGGCCTGGTGCCAGAGGTGGCATATTTATAATGAGACCAAATAAAGGGGCTCATTAGTCTCACAAACAGTGAAGAGCTGCCTGTTCCCTTTCTTATTATCTCTCCTCCATCTGAAGAGCTGCCTGTTCCCTCACTTATTATCTCTCCTCCATCTCCTTTATGAAGGTGTGTATATGAAGGGGCGGGGTAGAAAAGCAAGTGTTAACATGTTTAGGCTGTGAACTGATCTGCATAGCCCTACTGGGAAATTAATGAACATCTCAGTGACTCCCTTTCCAGGCTCCTGCCTCACCTAAACTGAAGATTAGAAATAGGGACACCTAAAGGAAACAAAATATTAAGGATGAAATCGTTACTTTGTCTTCAATTGGAAAACAACAACAACAACAACAAAAACAAACACAAAGAACCCCAAGAGCTCTGCAGGAAAACAGAAATAAAAAGCACTATAGAACTTGTGCTCTTTAATTTAGATGCTTGATGATCCGTGGTTCTGGGACAGGGCATAACATGCAACAAAGCCACCCTGGGTGTGATTTACCAAAGTGAAATGAGTTTTGACCTAGAGTGACTGGAAGGTTGTGCAAATGACCCTTGAATATGTCAGAATGGCACTCAATAAGTAATTGCAAACATTTTTTTTCTTTTACAGTTTTTGTTCAGAGCCAAGTCAGGCAAATACTCCATATTAATCCCGACACAGAACAAATAGTTAAAGCAGCCTTTGCTGTTAGTGCTAGGAGAAAACATTCAATTAAGTCGCTGCAGTGGCTTAGTGACAGCAGCCTTTCACCTTTGGTAACCTAGCCTCTAGTTATCTGTCTTGGGTCACTAAAGAAAATGAGTTGATGTTCTCAGGCTAAGCCCTAGGGCACATTTTGCTCAGAATCTTCAAACCACAGTATAATTTGGAGCTTTTGTCTGTCTGTACTTAGAAAAGGTCCAGACCTGGAAAAAATTGAAGATTAGGGTGTGTTAAGAACCAAGCAGCTTCCCAGAAAATCAAAATAATTACATTCCCAGCACTTTAATTGACATTAAGTTCATTAACATGTCAAAGCCTAAAGAAAACTATGGGCAAAACAATGTAGGAATTGGGAAATATTCCTAGATGCTGGGAAAAGAAGGGAGTGTTCATAAATAGAAGGAAAACCATTACTATGTGGACAGGGATTTTAGGCAGCTAGGAAACCAAAGCAGTGAGGTTTGCAGCACCTGTCCTGGTTTTGGCATCGCTACATCAGTTTATACGGTGCAAGGACATTCTGTAACTATCCAGTCATTTCTGCTTGAGTGGAGAAAAGTGTCAAATGCAGGACTGAGAGGGAAAGGAGAAACTGCTTGGCAGGATGGGTCAGGTACGTCCTGTATCATCCCCACATGTTACCCCTCTCCTGAAGTAGGAGTGGGGATGGGCAGATAACATCTTCAGCCTGCCTCCTCCTCCATAGACACTGCTTGCAGTGGGCAGGCGGGGCAGCACTGCCAAAACCATCCAATTTTACTTTCAAGATAACAGTATATCACTGATCCCCTGAAGTGAGCCTTTTCTTATAAATGAGCTCATCAAGATTCATCAGGGACTTCCTGTTTTTAAAGTTACATTAGGAGCAAACCAAAAGAACCAGACCAGAATAAGGAAACCTTGCTCAAAGAGCAGGAGTTCAGAGCTGTTGGGTGAGGCAGAACAAGACACAAGGCTAAAGAACAAATATCCACAACACTTTCCTGGGGTATTTCTCTCCTCCATGCTCACTTGTTGTCCCAGCAGCTTGCAGTATCTTCCTTGCATACACACATGCACAAAACTTGTGGGTCTCTGCAAAAGCCTGCCTTTATTTGTCACCTCTGACACTTGGCTTTCTGCCTCCTCCCTGCCATAGACTAGCCCTCACAAGGGCTCTCCCACTTGTGATGCAACTGGCCCCATCATGGTACACCAGCCAGAAACTTCTTCAGGTGTTACAGGGAGGAGAGGAGAAGAAATCCCTTTTTCCTCCACAGGCTTGCACCTAATCCAAATCGCAGCAGCCAGATTTGTGTCAACTGGCAGGATTTGCCCTTTGCTTCATGCACCATAAGCGCTGATAAGGGGAGAAGCTTGCCCACAACTTTGACTGGGAAGCAAGCTAGATCCATAGCTGTCTATGGCGGCCATGGGACCACATTTTCTCTGATTCATCCTGGGTCCCATTCTCTGTTTGCTTGTTTCTCCTCTCATTATAGACACAGAATTTCCCAGACTGATTAGTAACTGGATGACAGAAAGAGAAGTAGGGCTAGGAGGTTGTTGAAATGACAGGACTATCTTCTTTGTCCTACTTTACTCACAGAATTTAAATTTAGCAAGTTTTCCCTGCTGTAGAAAGTCCATCAAAAGTCTTTTTTTCATTTATTTGATTTTTTCGATAGTAGAAGAAAAATCAATTTATATGTCTGTATATTACAATGTGCAGATATAAACCAGAAAGCAGTAGAAAATAATCTTGGGAATGTTTATTATGACATAAAATGTCCCAAATCCTTGTCATTCAATTTTTGCCATGATTGTCTGAATATGTTCTGATGTTTCAGAAACAGTGTGGCCAGCAGGAGTAGGGAAGTGATTGTCACCCTGTACTCTGCACTGGTGAGACCACACCTTGAGTACTGTGTTCAGTTTTCATCCCCTCACTACAAGAAGGATGTTGAGGTGCTTGAGCATGTTCAGAGAAGGGCATCAAAGCTGGTGAAGGGTCTGGAGAGCAAGTCTTATGAGGAGTGGGTGAGGGAACTGGGGTTGTTTAGCCTGGAGAAAAGGAGGCTGAGGAGAGATGTCACTGCTCTCTACAACTACCTGAAAGGAGGTTGTAGCGAGGTGGGGGTTGGTCTCTTCTCCCATGTGGCAAGTGACAGGAGAGAGAAAATGGCCTTAAGTTGTGCTAGGGGAGATCTAGGTTAGATAACAGGAAGAACTTCTTTACAGAGAGGGTTGTGAAGCACTGGAACAGGCTGCCCAGGGAGGTGGTGGAGTCCTCATCCATGTGTTTAAAAGACGTGTAGATATTGTGCTCAGAGACACCGTTTAGGGTCCCTGGCAGTGTAGGGTGAACGGTTGGACACGATGATTCAAAGGTCTCTTCCAGCTAGATGATTCTATGATTCTATGTTTCTCTTTCCTTACAGAGCCCAGACCTCCCTCTTTATGTTACGTATGCTTTTATTGAAATTAGAGGCCACAGTAGCTTATTACTCTTAAGGCTGAATTTCAGTTTTGAGTAGAAGATTAGAATGAGACACCAATGTTTACCAGCCACTACAATGGCTGAATTTAACCTTTCCTCTCCCTGGATGGAAGGTATAGGAAAAATGCGCTATTAATGTAATTCCTCTTTAAACAATTCTAATGGCAAGGTTTTAAACACTGCCAGCTACCTAGACATTACACCCTGCTTCCAAAGGATATGATTATGGCATATGGTGATTTGTGCAGAGGAAGCACTTTGACAGGAACTGGCTTTATAGGAAGGAGGGAACCTGGCTTGAGCATCTTTATCATCCGTTACATTTTGACCACAGGTTGTCAGCAAATAGCCTTTAGAGTTTAATTAGATGATCAAGTTTGCTGAGGAGTGTGAAAGACAAAAGAGTGAATAAGTAATGGAAAGCAATTTTTTCCCCACTCCTTTACTCTGGGGTAGCCATAATTAAAGTTAAAGTGCTGCTGCTTTGCTGGAAAGCAAGTTAAGGGTGTGAATTGTAATTGCAAACACTATTTGCTCAGTCACTCTTGGCAACAGCATCATGTTAATTCAGTCTTTGTGTCTCCTGTGGATCCTCCAGATTGGTGAAAACATCTTTTCTTATCCAATTTGTTATCACTGACTTCAGAAAGTCATTAAAGAATATCAGTAGAGCAGATTGGGATCTGGATTAAGAAATCAATTATTGCCAGGAAGTACCTTTATAGACACTAATTAGACCTTGACTGACATTTACGGTATTCCTTTAATTGTGTGTATGGTCAGTTTTTAAAGGTATGGGGCAGATATCAGTGCTCTATGTAACACCCACTTTTTTTCAGCTGGCCATGTGCCAGTTCCTGCTAAATCAGACGTGTGCTGCCAAACCTGTAAAATATAAAATATCTGTAAGATGTGAATTTTAATGTAAGTAAAAATAAAGTCATTTACCTGTTCACATAGCCAGAAATTAAATGTTACCCGTGGCACTAGATAGCCAGAATAGGCTACATTTAGCAAGAGAGCTCCTGCCTTTCACAGCTGTTCTGCTGATTGCCAATGGCAGATAGATTACATCTTCACAGGAGAGACCTAATAGATATATGACAGGCGTATATGGGTTTAGACATCTGTGCAAGATAGAAGAGGTACAGGATAAGTAATCTTACCCTGTGAAAGACAGAAACCTCTACAGAGATCTGTTACAGAAGCAGCCTAGACAAGTATAATTTAATAGGGGGAACACAGAAACAGAGCAGTGTCATGGGCCTGTCAGAGACAAGGTGGGAACAGGGCTTGTTTGAACTTCTGGTTTATCTGTGTCTGATTGAAAAACACTGTCAGTGTGATTTGCCATACAGACAAACATTGAATCTTTCTGCTTTATGTATGCTTGTACACTGTGCAACGTGCGCTTGGAGACCAGAAAGCCAATCGTAGCCTGGGCTGCATCAAAAGAAGCATTGCCAGCAGATCAAGGGAAGCGATTCTCCCTCTCTACTCTGCCCTGGTGAACCCCCACCTGGAGTGCTGTGTCCAGCTTGGGTGCCCCCAGCATAAGAAAAACATGAACCTGTTGGAGTGAGTCTGGAGGAGAACCAAGATGATCAGGGGGCTGGAGCACCTCCCCTACGGGGACAAGCACAGATAGTTGGGCTTGGTCAGACTGGAGAAATGGAGGCTTACAGAGACCTTCTAGTGACCTTCTAGTACTTAAAGGGGGCCTACAAAAAAACAGACAGGACATTTCACAAGGGCATGTAGTGATAGGATAGGGGTAATGGCTTTTAACCTGAAAGAGGGTAAATTTAGATTCAATATACGGAAAAAGTTCTTTAACTGTGAGGCTGGTGAGGCACTGGAACAGGTTGCCCGGAGAAGTAATCTGTGGATGCCCCCTCCCTGCAAGTGTTCAAGGCCAGCTTGGATGGGACTTTGAGCAACCTGGTCTGGTGGAAGGTGTCCCTACTCATGCTCCATCTGGCTGTAATTAGATGATCTTTAAGGTCCCTTCCAACCCAAACCATTTTACGACTCTATGTAATCTCAACTGGAAACATTATTAAAGCTTACATTAAACTGTGTACACTAAGCCTACATTACTAACTTCCACTCTGTCAAATCCTACTCAGGTTAATATGTCTGGCTATGTTAGAGTTTTATGCTCCCTTAATGCTCTTAAAATACAACCAGTGCTACTATTATATAACTGTCTTTACTGTAAAAAAAAAAAAAAACTGTTTAAAGACAACCCTGTTCATCCCCCATCGCTGCAAAAAAACCTCACAACATCCTACCACCCGAACAAAAGATTGTCAAATAATGATACAAAATGTAAGAAACTGGAGAGGAATGACCAGTAAAGAAATAAATAAAGCAATTGTGGATTATATCAGGGTACATGCAATCAGTATAATTTGCATAAGAACTAATGAATTTCAGCTTTAGTTCTTCTATGTGGCCAACATCAAAATTACCAATGATATATGTTTAGGAGACTGGGATAGAGACGGATAATTAAAGGAAAATTTAAGTCTACATTTTCTAATTCTTTAGGACTCAAATTCTGAGGTTTTGCATTTCCTTTAGTCGCATTGCTGCTAGCTGACTGTAAAAGTGTCTATGTCATAAATCCTAGTCTAGATTTCGTAGTTAATTTGGTGCATGTAAATATTTCCTGAAAGAGACTCTTACACAATTTATTTATTTGAAATAGCTAATAACACTATGCTATGTTGAAACACTCTATATCTTAGTTGATATGCCTACTTCAGGTCAGGCACTCAATAAAGGCAACACAGAGAAATGCTGTTTCTGAGAAGAATTCAGAACACTGATGTTAGGATCTATCTCTATTGATAAGATATGGACCTGGAATTTAGCTGTCTGAAGACAGACTATCCTTCATGGAAGTAACAAATAAAGAGAAAAAGATGTCATTTCAGTTCTGTAAAATTCTGATGAAATTAATAAGAGGCCTGTGAATAGTTTTGTCTATGTGGTGGCTTCCCTAACCAAGCTCAATGGATAATAGAAACACAACTGGGCTGCATTCATGCAACAGGCATACAAAAAGAATATCACCTTTCTTAAATCAAAAGCAGACTATTAATTTAATTAATTAGAAATGTAAGACTGAACTCATAAACAGACAGTACTGAGATAATAACTGGTTGAGTTTTTGCATAATTCAATATATTATATACAGAAGCTGTAATTCTTTGTGAAGTGTAAAACATAGCATGTCCATTCTATAAACTGAAGTAGAAACAGCTCCTGTGGGAAGTTTTTTCTCCAATATCTTGATCAATACTCACTTTGCAATGGGCTGCCTGGTCTGTTTTTACAGTCTCTCCTGTGTTGTATCTATCTCCTGCATTACCCTAGTGTAGATCTAGCTTTTTTCTTTTTTTTTTTTACCTTGCTTCTCCCTCTTAATCTGGAGCAAGCATACTGCTTGTCCACAGGGAAGTGGCAAGGTCCACATTTCCCCAGTGTAGATCTAGCTTTTTTTTTTTTTTTTTTTTTTACCTTGCTTCTCCCTCTTAATCTGGAGCAAGCATACTGCTTGTCCACAGGGAAGTGGCAAGGTCCATCGTATTTTCACAGCATCATTACAAGATGCACTCTTCCACAGATTTAACTGTGGAGGGTCTCTTCAGACCTCTTCATCTCCAATCTGTTACTACCACCTTTCATAACGTAAAATATGCTTCAACACCAACAAATATCCCTCCTTTTTAAATGCAAATTGTAGTGAAGTTCTGACTCAAACCCAAATATTCCTCAAATGTGTCTAATCTGAGTATATCTATCCCAATGTAAGTTACATTCTTCCTCAAAACCGTGAGTAACAATGAGGGAGGTAGGACCATTCAACCTCAGTTCTCCACCTCAAGAAAACAAGCCTCTTGCCTTCTGGATAAAATTTTAATCGTTGCCTACCTTTGGCTATATGATTCTGAGGCCTTTAATATATTTATAGAGTGGAAAGCTACCTCAGCAACATGCTGCAAAACTCACAGTTCAAATCCAGATAGGTATAAATCTGTATTTACAGAGATATGTGACAAAGAATTGTGCAGTCCACAAGAGAAAGTAAGACACACCCTGTAGGTCTATCTCAGAGCACAAGCAAAAGCTGAAATTGGCAGAATTGTAAGATAAGAGATTAATGCAGTTTTGTTTCCCAAGATCTAATGATCTCATTGAATATGAGTAATGGGGATCAATAGCAAGTTAAAAATCCTGGAAGAATTGGGATAGTTCCTCCTCTACATGGTGTTTTTTAGAATATCTTGCCACATCTTGCAGAATGCTTGCTGATGTGATGGCACATATTGTCTTGGTGCCAGCAGCCCGGACTATTGCAAGTCAGCAAGCGGAAAACAAAAATTTGTGGGACTTTCAGCAGCAAACTGCACGTTATCATAACGTCTCAAAACATAAGAAATTTCTGTGGAAGGTGTGATGAGAGAAGAGCAAAAATTTCTATCTGCATCTAAGGGGGGTGTTACAACTATAATTACTATTACAACTGTAACTCTAGCAGAGGCTATAACAGCTATAATTAAATGGTTGTGGCTAAGCAGGGGTGTAAACTGATTCAGGATACTTGTGGGTTCTGCTGAGAATGAAAAACTGTAAGGTGGACTGCTGAAATGGATTCAGATTCATGGATTCCTGTGTCAGTGGAGTGAGAGGAATAGCTGCTGCTTCTGAACTCTGATACTTTCAGTTCTCAAGAAGTTGTTTTCTTTTTTCATGTGTGTGCATGTTTTCTAGGCTCTGTTACAGTTTGTGCAGGAAAAAGTTTTCAAAAGGAACTAACAGACAGGAGCAGGTGCAAAAAGGTACAGTATTTCCATTGCCTCCGTAAGTAGTTGAAAACGGCAGGTACAGCAATTTGCAGCATGCAGTTTCTGGCGTTTATTACGGAACTCCTTAGTCATTTGTGAGTTTATTGGAACGTGCTATTGGTCTGTGTTTAGGTTGGAAAGCTAAATGACAATCAGTCCTTCAACAAAATACATTTCTCTTCATGGCATGATTATCCTTACCCTTTACTTTTTTTTTCTTTTAAATAAACATTTCTCTAACCCACCAAGTGTACAGCATAGGCTGAAGCATTGAAGTGCAATTTCTGGAAGTGTAGGAATGCTCCTGATTGTGTGTCTCTAAAGAATACATTAGAGTTGCACTCCACAAAAAGGGGCACCTCCCGAGACAGCAGCCCGTTAATTACCCTGACGGTTTCTATTGTGTTCGTTCCACTGGCATACAAGGAAGACAAGAAAGCAATGACAGATGGGCAAGCACAAAAGCTGTGAAAAGTCAGTGATGCTCAGGGTTTTTGCAAGTGTGATAATGACCTCAAGATGATCTGATTTTTGTGAAGAGAGGCTTGTTCTGCAATTGTCATCACCATAGTCTCACATCAGAAAAGACTTCTTTTTATAGTTGTACATCTCCACTTCCTCTTTTGTTTTCTGCCAGTTACATTTCCCATACTTTTAAACAACGTAAATTACAAAATCTTTCACTAATTCCCGGTGTATCTAACAAACACAGTAGGAAGAGATGGAACAAGTTTTAGTCCAGACTCTTCTGCTGACTGCAGGGGACCTAATTTCAGTTTCTTCTGTAAAACAAGAATGACTCACAATTGCAATTTTTTTTTAAATGAATAATGATGTTCAGGTAGAGAGTGGAAATAATATTTGTTATGAAAGTTGCAGTTTGATTGCACTTAGAAGTTTTGACTTCTAATGTGAGTGCCATGATCTTGTATGCTTCAAATGCATTAAAATAACTTTCCCTTTCTCATGTAAATTCACTTAATAGATCTGAATCAGTGTAGAATAACACTAAGAAAACATTAATACATCCAGTTTAGGATGTGTTTTGTCCAAATATAAACAAAAAACAGTGTAAGCTAATATTTGTTTGGTTTTTTGTGTCAATTTTATTTGAAAACGATCAAGCTTTAAAGAAATATGTAAACCAAATAACTAGTAAAAGTAACTGAATAAGCAGTGAACTGCTTTAAAATCTGCTGCAAGTTTTGATTGTCATTTATTTACCAGTTAGGATGAACACAGGTGAAATATTTGGCAAGTGCAAAGAGTCACGTATGGTTTCAGCAAGGCACAAGAGAGCAGGCAGCTGGCTTGAGGTTGTACAGTGCCCCAGCCTGTATTTCAGGCCAAGTTCCTTTTCTTTACCCCACCCTCACTAGACCAGCCCCCTAAGCCTTGCCTTGCTAGGGTCCACATTAATTTCATGCTGTTGTTGGCTTACATGAGTTTCCATCTTGATACCTGTAATTGCTTCATGGCTGTATGAAGGCTGTAAATCTTCAACTGAAGCCAAAGAAATATCTTAGAAACCATTTTAAGTCTTAAGCTTCTTCCATCATCTTAATTTGTGTGTACTGAATAAAGCTCAAAATATGACATTCTCATCAATACTTTACTGGAATAAGTAAAAAAATAAAATAAAAATAGACATACGTATGTTCCAAATCAAATATTTGCAGTTATTGGCATATATTCATAAATGACTTTTGCTGAATACTGCAAGCTTGATCTCCCAACACCTTACAATTAGCGTGGATGTTCAATTTTATACAAAGTGAATACAGCATTCCTGTCTTCTGCTCCAGGGGAGGTTTTCACTGGGACTGTCAGCATTGGAGCAGTGGAGGTCTGGATCTCCTGAGATTTGACCAAAGCTTTCAATCCTAATTGCTCACATCACCCCATCAGGACTGTTGTGCCGTATGTTGTATACATTAGGGAATAAACCAACACCTTGCATGTAAAAGCACATAGACTTGGCCACTCTCACTGGTCTTAAGGTTACACTGTCATTCATATGGAAGGTTAGAAACAGTATTTAGCAGTCAGCACTTCCAAAAATCATTAAAATTTAATTTGCTTGTGGGGAGGGAGGCGTAAAGCACAGGAGATTATGTTCAGTTTATGAGCCCTGACCTTTCATACTTAGCCATTTCTCCAGTTTAATTTTGGTACATGAAGTACATATTTCATATGGCTCTGGCTATTATTACGTACTTCTTATTTTATTATTACTCGAATGTATATGGGAGGCTATAATTTCCTTTATTGCTGTGGGAGGCAGCATCCTGTATCAGTCAGGAAGTACATGGGCCAACAGTTACTCTGTGCTGGTCAGCTTTAGAAAAGGGAACCAAACAGAGGCTCTGTACCTTCAGATGTGTTTTTGCCATCGGTGCCGAGAGGCCTTCAAGCCTTTTAATAGCAAAACCCCATACACATCTGGGCCTCTCCAAGCCTGCTAATTTTCCAACCATCTGAACAGATGTTCGGCTGCTGTAAGACCAGCTACTTAAAGACTCCATTGCAGATGAATGTTTCCCTTTTTCCCAGTGCTTTTGTAGCTGCTCAGTAACAATCATCATTGGGTCACTGTTTATTATCCCAGCTTCACAGTAATGTTATTTTTCACAGCCTGCCAACCCCCTCCACCCGCCCCCGCCCATGACTGTTTTCATTCCATTCCCTCTTCTTCCCTCTTTCCTTTTGGACTTTGAACACTTCTTAATCCAGGACAGAAAAAAACCTCAAGCAAAGAAAAAAGACAATGCCGCCCCCAAACCAGTAAACAATGCCAAAACACTGTCTGGGTAGTAGCCAGGTCCTAAAATTGAGCAGAAAGATGAGCCTCTATGTGTTCATGTATCTAGTTTCTTCCAAACTCTCTGTCCCAGCTGCCACAAATGACTAGAGCTGAGCAGGCAAACAGGCATAAACCACGTGATTAAAGAGAGCTTTTCCTCATGAAGTCCTTATATCTGCATGCAAGATGAAATTTCCCAAGATCAAGGAAGGCCAGAGAGATCAAGACCAAGCTGCTGATCTAAAATACACACGATAGTGCCATGACTATACTTTGTTCAAGGTGTATAGTGTGTGTATGCCTAGGAAGATTTTGTTTAATTAAGAAGGTAAAAGGGGAGGCTATCAGAACCAGCAGTACTTATGATAACATCTGCTCTTTAGACAACAGTCTCCTATCCATCCATTTAGCTTTTCCCAGCAAATTAATGAAGGGAGAAAAGGTGAAAGGAACTCAGTAAATAAGTCTGAAATCAACTACTGCAGTGCCTTGTGGAGCTGGAGGCAGGTGATTAAGGCCTCCTTTCATCAATATTTGATTTACACCAGGCATTCTTTATTTTAAGTAACTACTCTCTGTGTCTTGACAGGTGGGCTGGCTGCACAGCAGTCATCAACACACAGTCCTCCAGTGTTGGAATTGTGCTTGATTGTGAGTTGGCAAACCTTACCCCTGCATGTAGATTTGTGCTCGTTTTTTACTACCTTAATTTGCAACAGAACACGTATAGCTCCTTAAATGAGTGCCTCTTATAGAGGGGAAGATATGTGAAGTAACACCAGAACAATATGTGTGATTCTTCCTTCTGTGTTGAAATCACTCAGAAAAAGTGCTTTCTCAGGAAACGCAGTTATCGTGCTAAGAAAGATTAAGCAAAAATTATCTTTGGTAAATTTCTTGGTGCCTGAGCTAGCCAAGTATGTTGAGAGTACAGAGATTGGATAGCTTAGCTGAAAGGATTTGAACCAGGAACAAGCACAACAGGCAGTTAGTCAGTGCCCTGTAACCTCTGCAGCCTCTTGGATCCAATTTTTTTCTCTTAAAATTCTTTCAATTCTGAGTGTTTCAGGAGTCCATCCTCAATCAGGAAAACATTTAAGTGCTGTGTAAAATAGGGATGGTCTATAATTCATAAAGAAATGTTTTTCATAATAAATTGGGACTAGACCATGGAAAACTAGGCTTTCAAATAACTTTTTAATTGCATACAATGAGGTTATCAGCAAATTATAGAAAAAATTATAAACAGGTACTAGGCGTTGCTTTTTTAACCTAGATTAGTAAATGTGTATTGTCACAATGTTTTTCGTCTTGCTCTGGACACTTTACTGACATCTAACTGACAGAAAGAAGTTGAGATCATGAAGCTTGAAACAACAGTACCTTATTAACAGTAGGAAAGAACTTTGGAGAGGGTCAGAAACTGAGGAGAATCTACAGCACTGTAAATTAGCAACTGGTAGCTATACATTTAAGAGAAAATGACAGGTGAAACCTAAGGATGATTCCTTCCCACAGTTTTTCCTGAGGCTGCCTTGGACTAGGAAGACAGCATCATCTTTTCTGGTTTAATTCATTCAGTGTCATTTGGTTTGAGCTAAGAGAATCTGAGGGGCACAACATAAAGAACAAAGAAATTCTCAGCATGTGTTTACCGTGGCACTGAGAAAGTGCCTTTTCCCTCTGCAGCTGAGTTCAGTTTTAACATAGATGTCCTCTATAAGTATAAGCAAGTGGATTTCTGAGTCTTCTTAATCCCTAAGCAACTATGACACCTATGTTCACCATTTCTGACGTGGAAATCTCTTTGCTTAAGTAAGCAATGGAAATGAATGCCTAGGGAGTTAGCAGTCCCCATCACTGAAACTTTTAAGATCAGTGCAAACAAACTTTTGTGAGGAATGGCACAGTTCAGTGCAGTTTTTCAGATTTCTTTTATTTCATGGAAAGGGTTTGTACAACAGATGCAACTGAACAAGCAGTCAGTGTCAAAACTTGTGGTTGCTATAATTATCAGGATATAAATGACCTAGATATTTAGGATTTAAAATTGTCCTTTTCTCTTAACTATTAACTAAAGAAGCATTGATATAACAGCGCAACACTTCTAAAAGCTAGCAAACAAACAAAGCAGCTCTACATGAAAATTGTCTTAATATAACCTAAATTTTCAACATTACTTTTAAAGTGCCCTCGAAGTTGTTCGCTCATTCTCTACTGTTAGTGCACTCTGCAGTCTCCGAGGCTGGGTCAACAAAGGGGCATACTGTATAGCTTCAGAAGAGATCAGTTGCAATCCCCCAAAGACTATGCTGCATTACCATTACAGAAGACCTCTAATCAGTAGCAACTTGCTGTACAGCATTGGACACATGTAACTTATCTCCCTGCATTATCCTTTCTTTTAAAAAAAACACAAATCTCCAATCATCTCTGTGGAGGATTGAATGAGATTATGCCTGTACCCATCTGAGCCTGGGGTAAATAGTGATTCAGACATTGGAGATGGCTGGAATTCTTCTAACTGCCTGAAATAAGAAGCAAGCTTTTAAAATTTATTTTTAATTCTTTTTCTGTTGGTTTGTTTGCTTCTTTTTGCAAGGGAAATGAAACAAACAGCATGCATTTTGGGGTGTTTTAGGAAATGTTCAAATGTGTGAGTTTAAAGTTTGTGTACTCTCAAAATGTGTGCAACATTTCAAATGTCAGCCTCCCTTACATCCTCCTTGCAGCCCTGCAGAGATGGGTGCAGAGGACAATGGAGAGGACAATGTAGAGGAAATCATATAGTTAAGAAGAGAATGTCAGGAGCTGCTTTGGCCCAGGTGGTGTCTCATAGCTCAACCCTCCAGGCCAGGACAGCGGCTGGGGTTGTCCTTTCAGCTGGTGCTCTGACCATCTGTCTCTGAGTGATGATATGAGTGTGAGAGTGGATGAGTGAATGCACTGTGTGAAGTGCTACTTGTGATTAGCAATAGCAGCTTGCATCTGTGAATCCCAACAGCTCAGTGATTCAAGGTGTTGTGAGAAATACTGGTTGTGAGCTGTGTTCTCCACCACCATCTTCACTTCATCCTGTATTAGGAAACAGAGAATTAAAAGCAATGACTTTAAGACATTAAATAGATAAATGATAAAAGAGCAAGTACCTTGATCTATAGCCACAGCCAAAGAAGCACTGTGCATTTATTTGTGTTTCTGCAAGTTTCTGTGTGCCATTGAAGCAAGGAGTTCTGATAGAGCTCTCTGCTACTAAGAAATAAATCATCATTTTTAGGTTTGGGTTTGTTTTTTTTTTCTAATTACTGAGACTGCAGACTGCCTATTAATCACAATTTCCTTCTGTTTTCTTCTGCTTTATTATGTTTTATTACGCTTTATTCTTGAGCATTTGAAGAGCAGGCATCAGATAACAACTACTTTTTAACTTAGTAACTAAACAACTTGAACAGCCAGAACTTCTCAAACTCACCTTCATATTCTTGACATGAGAAAGTAGCATGTTGTCAAAACAAAAGTCATGACGCCTAAAGTAGCTTGTACATTGCTCAACAATTTATTTGAGTGATAAAATTTACCTGCATTCAAGGTGTTCTTCATATTAATATTGGAAAGATAATGCTTCAGGTAACTGGGTACTTCAACTACTGTGATTTAACTTTTAGTTTAGTTATTAGACAGCGTGTTTGTGGTGATGTTTTGCTACTTGCCTGCTAAGTATGTTTACATTTGGCAATTTCTTTTTTAAACAAGAGAACAGAAAATATAGGGCTGGAGAGTACAAAATCCATTGGTTTTTCAACATCATTTGACTCAAAATACAAACTTTATTAATCAGATTTGTTGCAGTCACAGGCAAAACTGCACTTCTGGCTCACCCTGCCATCCTCCAGAATAAATAACCTCAGGCATCCATCACCTCTTGGCTGACTCACACTATGTTGCCACTGTGCATAGGCGGCAGTCCCCTGTGATTTATCGTGGCTGCTTTAGCAGCCCTATGTCAGTTTTGTTGTCTCTAGCTATTCCACCTCCCTGGAAACAATAGTCACAATAACTAATTACAAAATTACATTCTTATATGAAGATATGTATTTAGAACAAAACCATAAAGAAGTGGAAGTGATTCAAAACAGTGAATCGTCTGTATCCATACCTGCTTTGCCCTGTGGTCATCTTTTCTACACGTGGCTTACCTTCTTGGTCAGAATGCATCTGCAAGAACTGCTCCCTATGTCTTACCGTCTACCAGGAGACCACCCATGATTTAACCCATCCCTGTTCTGATCCCTCATCTCCCCTACCTTCTTTGAGAAGGCTTTTAATTAACGTAGGGATCCTTTTCAGCCTGGAGCTACCACCTTGTCAAAAGAGGGAAACACTGGCAAAAAGTTGACCTTATGACAACTGACTAGTGACAACAGCACAGGAAACAAGATACCCCACTCTACAGACCACATACTCATAAAACGGTTATATAACAATACTACACTGAACCCAGGATCAATAGCATTTTTCTTTGTAGACTAGTTTTTTTGACCAAAACAATAAATGTTTTCAGGTACAGTCCTTATTTGAAATTTTCTTATCATTGATCTGCTTACTGAAGTTGTTGCTTATACAATGGATAAATGCAATCTTATACTGCTAGGGACTAGCAGAAATATTTTTTCTTCTATCATGATTATGACACCTGCAGATGTTAAGTAAGCAATGGTTACTAGTGTGCAAAATCCATGAGTAGTAATCTGTCATCTTGCAGCAAATGTATTATAGGCTCAATACCAGATGTAATTAATGTATTATAATAATTTCCTCAGTTTTCCCATGTGTATAGGAGTGATTGTAATAACACTTGTTTTAAAAGCTATGGAATTTGCTAATAAAAAATAATCCTTATGCATTTATTTATAGGTCAAATATGGTGAAGAAAGTGTGAGAAGTTTAACCTCTGTAGGATGAAAGTGTTTCTAGCAGAAGATAATCAAGAATAAAATAAATCCACAACTATATTATTTCCTCATTAAGTTTGACAGTCAACAGCTTGCTTCTGTAAGTTGGAAATTGATGCCAAGTCACTTCCTACCTCCATTAGGACAGGTTGTGGAAAGTCTTGCCCTGCTTGAACTAGATGATTTTGAGAAAAGGTTTTGTTATCTTCCTTAAGACCCTGTTGATCTTCTGGATTGTAGTTTGTAAATTAAGGAATTTATATACTCATCTTTGCTGAATAAAGTCATCGTGTCCATAGGAAGCTGCTCCTTTCCTGATGAAATCAATGGTCCTACAACACCAGCTAAAAGTGGTGCCTACGTTTGTCCGGGCCTTGCACATGCAACATGGATCTCTCTCAAGACTCTCTTATCACTGTTAAATGGTGTAAGTAACACACTCAGAGAACTAAAAAAGTCCTGGTACTTTTCTTCTCGTACAGTATTTGTGTAACCATAGGGGAAATCTTTTTTCCCAGGGTTCAGACCTCACAGTGAATACAGTAAATACACTTTTGCATGCATGAATTTTCACATAGCTGACAAATCACTGAAAGCTGGAACTGAAAAATTTTACTATGTCCTTACATTCATGATATGAACCAGGCAGAAAAGTTATAACATTTTAATTCTATCCTACTTGTAGTATTTTGTCTAGTTCTTCAGTTTCCATCTTTTTAACCTCTTTATAACCTTTGCAGTGTTTCAAATGCCTTATATTTTTATTGTCAATTAAATGCTCGCAACAATTGATTTAATAGTAGAACATGGGCAGAAACATGCTGAACATGCACAGAGTTCTGTCTTGATTTTTTTTTTTAACAGAATCCCTGTTTAAATTTAGGCTTTAAGTTAACTTTGACTTAAAGTACAAGTTCTGGTTTTTTTCATCCTGCCCTAGTAGCCACTGTTCACTGCACATAGCCAAATATATCTTTCTGTGATTCCAGCTGGAAATGCACAGCTGGAAACTGTGTCCTGTTTCTTGGTTCTGTTAGTCTCACTTTATTCTCTCTTGGAGAAATGAGAACTTTTATATTTCATTACTACATATGAATGATAAGAATTCTAATTAATTTTTGTAAATATCCTAACAGAATGAGAGTAGGGCAGCTATAAAATTATTATTTATATCCACTAACTCATTCTTACGAACACGATCTGTTGCAACACACCGTATAGCAAAGTCACACAGCTTTTTATCAGCTGCTATACAGTTGTTTTGATGGCTGTTAAGAAGTGAGCCTCTATTTATCTGACATGGTCAAAGCAGGTCCTGTGTGCAGTGCCTGGACAAATAGAAGGCCCAAAGCAGGCATAAAACAGGTTTAAAGCTCTATAACATCTGAACACTGTTTCCTGTCCCTAGCTCTCATTTTTATATCTGGTATAAGCTACTATGACCTTTACTCCTATTCTTTAAAGGGATAACTTTTACAGCAGTAGGGGATTTGGCCTCAGATGTCTAAAACTTCCACTGAATTCTGCTTGCACCATATGTGCTTATAATGGTGCGTGTTGATTTAGTGCTGTGGGTTGTAACCCTGCTCTCCCCACCTTCCCATCCCAAAAGAGCTCACAGAGATCACTTGCACTACTTAATTAAAGACTTTATTACAGACGGCTGACCGTAACCAGGGTTGTTAGAGATCTACTCCCCCAGTACCCGCCCGACTTTTATAACAGTAAATGTTCAGAAGTTTCTGTTGCAAGCACCTAGAATAAGGACTAACTTGAGCAGACTGTTCTAAAGAAACGTATACCTCGCAACAATGTTTATAAAATTAGACATATTTAGCTTTTGCAATATGTAGACTTATTCTAGGATACTTATTCAAGTATCTTGAAAAAGCAACCTAGTAAAAAATATTTTACTAGGATTAGTACATAGAATTTCATAGAATTTCCAGTTTCCACTGAAAAATTCTCAGACATCTGCAAATTTTAAAACTTGAAAACCATTGAATTAAAAACAGGTTCCACAGGAAGAGTATGAGGAAATATTTTGTTTCTTTGGTTTTCTGTTTGAGGTGATTGTACACTCCTAAATCACTCCATTCCCACATTTCTGTAGACAAAGACCCCTGACTCTTAAAATTTCATTTTAAATCAGATACATTTGTCCAGTCAGGAGGAAAAAAAAAAAAAAACGCAAACAAACCATAATTACTCACCTTCATATTTAACTTGTTTCAGCTTCACGCAAATACTGCCTTTTTTTAGTCATCAGGAAAAGCACTACTCTTACATTTGGTGTTCTGGCACCTCCAAAATATACTCATCAGAACTAGTCTCTGGGTAATAATCAGCTCTATTTTCAGCTCCAGCAATGTCTTGTCATTACAAATTCTATAATACAATATTTTTCTCCATTAAAAATTCACTTTATCAAAGAATTCTAGAAGCCCAGCTCTCCCAACCAAACAAACCTATATCAGTTGTCTTTAATCTCTATTGTCTTCCTTTTTTCTTGCACTATTTATCGTCCATTGACTCTTTGCTGCCTTAACCATCTATCCATCTGTGAACTTTCAGTGTCCTGAGAGCATCATTAATGTTGGCACATAGACATCAATGAGGCTATTTCCCTGAAACAAAAAAGGTTCATGAAAGGAGATGGTGTTCAATGCATAAGATGCAGCTTTATATTGATCCTCTGCCATGAAAAGCTATTTTAAGCACTAGCTATCCTGGGCCTTCCAGTTGTATCATTACATATTGCCACTTCCCCTGAGCTCCATCAAAATGCTAAGAATGGAGATGTAATTGGCAGCCAAATATTGCAGCTATCATTCCTAGTACTGGGAAAATTGTGCTAGTAGTCTCAACATCTAGATGACCATAAATTCATTATTGCCAGTCTGTCTAAGATTAGTAATTTCTTACACATCTCTGTCGTATCTTAAATCAAAGCCTCAAGGGAGAGCTCCTCCCCCTTGCACTTATTTGGTAACGAATTATGGACCACCTGACCTAAGGACTGCCTAATGTAGAAGCAGCGAGACTGCTTCTGCTTTTTCTAATAGGCTTCTTCTCAGCTTTGCCTTCAGATTACATCACTGGTGGTCTTGGGAAAATTTACAAGCACTGCACTAAGATCATACTCTTCAGACAAATTGTCAGTCATTGCTTTCCACAGGCTGTCATATTTTCTGTGTGTTTCAATAGACTGACATTAATGGTGGAGTCTATAGAGAAAAGATACATGGTATGTAAGTGAAAGGGTTAAACACAGAGAAACTTTGTTTATTCTCTAATGCTACATATGGTCTCTGAAAATCAAAGGATGAAAAATCCATGGAGTCTGGAAAATGATGAAACCACAACTCATTTTTAACTAATTCCTGAATGCCATGTTACTGAATTTTACAAGATACAGCAGAAAAAACTCGCCATGTGGTTTTATTTAAGCATATGTTGGCTCTCCTAGGTGAACCCCAAGAAGCAAATGAGCGCAGAGAGGACAAGATTTGGAGTATTGCTTGGTCCTGAAGTATTTCATATCATTTTCTGTGCTGGAGCCCCAAATCCAGTAGCTAAGAGGGACCAACAGAACCAGCAGAGAAATGGGAGTATAGTTACTTGCTGATCAAAATACATGGGAAGAACTGGCATCCTCTTTTCCTTATCTGCCCCTACAGCTATCTCTGGCTTCTTTTAAGACCTAGATATTGGTTGCATGGTACCCCAAGCATCTTGGCTGATGCTTATTTTTTTGCTCTAGATAAGGATGTCTGTCTACCTTCCCATACTCCTGGTTTATATCACTATGATGACAATACTATCATTTTCAGAGCACCTATCACTTAGATAGCAAAGTAATTGATGTCAAGATAGAGATGGTTTCTTAGGCTGTACATGTACAGAGCCTTCTGCAGAGAGGGTCCTGATTTCTGGTTGGGTCTGTACGCGTGGTAATGATTTTGAAATCTGAAGGACAATTCTGAATTCTTTTTTGTGGTATATTTCCACTTCGATTTGACTGGCTATTGAGCTATTCAGGACTTGAGTCTCTTTTCAGTTACTCATGTAGTATTTTGCTAGTATAAAACTTGAATAAATAGGAGGAGAATTAACCTTATAAATTTCTGAGAAAAGAGCATGATAGCAGACATCACTTGAATAGCCACTTTTGATAAAACATAGAGTTGAGAGAGCAATCCCCAATCGAGCACCTATTATCCATAATATATATAATCCCACTAGTTTTTGCAAGATCAGATATGTGCAAAATTAAGAAATTAATGCAATAGGCAAAGAACAGTTATGTGAAATTAAATGTAAAACTATATTCTTGACTATGTTAATCTTTATGAAAACAGTGAATTCTTTAGTCAGTTCTTAGAGATCAGTTGTAAAACTTTTCCTTGTGTCTGCGTTAAACTACCTTGCAGAATTATGGTATGGAAATTCAAGTATGTTGCTGAGAAAATAAACTGTTTCTTTTTTAAAAATTTCTGCTTCATAGCTATTGAAAGTAGCAGTGAAGTTAGCTAAAAATTCTGAAACAAGCACTGTATTTGGGCACTTCTAGAAGCATTGTTGTTATTATGAGACCATGGTACAGGAATTTCTGAATATATTCAGTGCTAAAATCTTAGAAAGTACTCATTTAGAAATCATGTAAGATTTTGGAAGATCATTTGGAAGATTTTACAGCAAAATATTTTCTAAAAAGGGTAATGCAGAACTTAGATTTTAAAAATTTTTAGAGATTTAAGGCCTTGTTTTTATCCTTAAGAAAGGTAAAAATGTTAATACCTTTGCTAACGTGAATAGTGTTGAATGTATCAAAACAGCAGGACTTACAGAGCAGCAAAAACCACTTCCAGCCTTCTGTGGCATAAATGAATGTCTATCTATTTTGTTGTTCAGCTCCAATTTAAATGATATATGATTGATGCACTTCATGCGCTCTCTAACAGCAAGAATTAAACTGTTATACAGCAAGTCTGTCAGGGCAAAAAAGGATGTAGCGGGCCCTGATAAACACATGCCCTTGTTCATTTCTAATAATTCCAGGGGCTGATGAATTCTGTCGCCAAGGGATTTCGGTATGTAAATCTCCCTGAGTAAAGCTTTGCTGAATTTTATAAGAACAGAGTGTTGTCTTTGTGTTACTAAACACAATAGTTAGTAGGTCTTGTGACCTTACTTTCTAGGGATTGGATCTTTAAAAAAATGTAATGAAGAAAAGCCCCATGATGCACTGTGGAGTATAAATGAGACCCTAGAGATTCCTAAACCTATCTAGGAGTTTACAATAAAAATTTGCAAATGCAAAAGAAATTTTGTCAGAGCATGAATAGATGATGGCTGGATATGGATATAAAAGGAGTGGTTTCCTAGTGAAGTCTGCATTCATGTGGTAAAGTGCTGGAGGTGACAGTTCACCAGCTACATGCTGTCTTACGAGGAGATTGCCTTGGACTTAATAGAGTAGTCAGGGCAGGTCAGGGGACTGCAATAGTTGATTGCTTAAAGGAGTTAATGCAGCAAATGAGTAAGGTCATTCAGGCATGTTGTTGGGTTATTTCTAAAGCAAGATATAGAATGAGTGACTA
>NW_010416913.1:42092-108308 GCF_000710305.1 Buceros rhinoceros silvestris | reverse complement strand
CTCTTCCCCTTCGTCTCATAGTTTGAGCTCATTCGTTCCTGAACAAATACAGCAGCCTCAGTGCAAATTAATCTCTCTGTGGCTGCTCAGACACCGGCCATGTGTTCTCCTTTTGGTTTTCCTTTCCCAGCAGCAGCAAGTCTAAGCATTATCGACTTGCAGAGGCAAATCTTGAAAGATGAAGCTGAGTCTTTAAATTTGAAAGCTGAATGCTGTTCGCTTTGTAAAAATCTAGATTAAATGCTAAAAAAATGTGCAATTACTTCAAGCTCAAAATTCAGCTTTTTCTTACTTAACATTGGGAAACTTGTGCTCCTTTTACAGAATTAGTAAAATTTGCACAGCTTTTTCTCTTTCTTTCTTTCTTTTCTTTCTTTCTTTACTTTCTTTCTTTCTTTTCTTTCTTTCTTTTCTTTCTTTTTCTCTTCCCCCGTGTGTCTTTCTGAACAAAGGAATTTGGGAGATAATTGGCAGAGCTGGTGAGCTCTTTGACAGGAGAAGGAAAAGCTCTAGTCAGAGGTAGAAGGTTACAAAACCAGAAATATGCCACGAACAAACTTTTTCACTTTTTTAATAGGGAGCTATTTTTATTAAGACGTATTCAAACAACTGGTCTTACATAGAATCAATATGCATGCTATTTACATAATTTCCTTTCATTTTTAACTTTTCTGTCATCTGGCAGTGTCCTTATCATTCTGGGTGTTAGATACTACTTTGAGGTCTAGTTGACTAACAATGAGGCAGACAATCAACTTGTTTATGCTTGCACATAAGTCTTGCTAAGTTGTGTGTGTATAAGAGTTTATTTGGGATTTTCAAAAAAGCTGAAGAAAGATGTTGAATTTCTAAGGACACTCAATTTGGCCTGTGTCTCCCCAGCCCTTCTTTTTTCCGAAGTCTCAGCCCAGTTTCTGAAGACTCCAGCTAAATGCTCAGAATTGATTTGTGTTTTATTTTTATCCCTATTTATAGTAATGTTTGCTGAAGAGGCATTAGTATTTACCACGATAGATTCAGTCATCAGAGTAAACATCTTCTGTCTACCTCATTCTGGTTTTGACTTGATTCATGATGTTGCGGAAACACTAATATTAGTGTTTTAAAGATTAAAACAATGTTTAGACTAGAATAGACAGTGTTCATTATTTGAAAAGGTTTAATACTATGATTTATAGGATTCCTTGAAAACAAAGCTTTATCTTTAAATATTTTTATCCAGAACCTAAGTCTAATTAATGGCCAAAATTTAGTTGAGAATATTAGCATATGATTGGCATTGAAAGGAACTAAACATACAACATGTAAAGATATGTTAAGTTGTTCTCCATGAATATATTATACGAACAGGTTATTTTTCACAGTGTCTCTTTAATTTTATTCATAATCCATTGTTTTGTGAATGTAAGCCATCACCCTAGTCCTTTTTTACTTTGCCTTATGGAGCAATATGAAAATATCCATACAAAAATAATTTAGCCAATGAGAAAAACACCAGGGGGCGCATATCTTTGCAGTGCTAATGAGCTCTCTTCTCAAAGCCTTCCTGCAATGGTGAAACCTTGTTGGAGGTCTTTCCTGAATTAGGTCCTGAGATAAATGTTGTTCACAATCTTTCTTATTTTGATTCTCCTTGTTAGATTTACCTGGACATAAGCTGAAGGGGAAAACCTAATTTATAACTTCATGATTTGGCCTGTGCTTTGGACATCTTTGTAGCATGGAAAAGTGCAGCTGTCTCAATCAGAGAGAAGGCACTTGGTATATTAAAGCTATTGTACATTGTGTCTTCCTTTTCCTTTATTTCAATGTGAATTTAGTAATCAGAATTGTGCCAGAAAATAGTGTCTCCTACCCATTATGCAAAAGTCCTGCATAATTTAATACAGAATAAACCAATGATGTGGCTACCTATAAATTTACCAACAAAGCATGGGTTTGACAGCAGTGAGTAATTTTCCCATAGGTCTTATGAACTAACCTGTGTAATTCAGTGCTACTAACTCCTGTATGAAGTAAAACTTTTTCTTCAGTGGCCCCACTTCTAATCCAGGGAGTATTTCTAGAAAGTGAAAAACAAACTACAATAAATTGTAGTAACTGTGGTGACTAATGAGTAGCTGGTATCTCCTTGAAGTGACCATGATGTGTCAACCACTGCCAATTGCGGTGGTGCCCTTTTGAGAGATAGACAAATTTGGACAGGTTCCTTTAGCTGTTCAGAACCTGAATAAATCTGAATAGCTTCATGGTTAAGTCCAGCTTTGCTCCCACACTAGTGAATTTCCAGGCTGGTTTGAGGTTTGAGATTGAAGTAATTTTTAGTGGGATCATAAAACTCTATGAGAAGGTAATAATTTTCAGTCTTCCATTTGTATTGTCCTTAACTTTAGATTTTGATTCAACAATCATTGTTTAAAATAATATTTTGCGAAGAATTTCTCTCTAGTGTGAAAGTCTTCATCTTCATCTGCTATCCCTATCTTACTCGTGTATTAGTTACTTGCACATGCTGAAACAGTTATTTCTACAATTAATTATCTGTATCACAATAGTATCTAAAGACCCTGGTCAGGACGGAGCCTGAGCCATGGTAAACACAGCATGAATGTATACAAGGTCTCTATCCTTGCCCTGAAGAAAATAGCTCTAATAATTTATTTTTGTATTTGAGATGTTATCACTACATTATCTGAATAAATGTTTATCTCTCGGCACCTATGTGAAGCAGTGGAATATAATCCCCAATTCGGAGATAAGAAACTGAAAAATTGTGACTTGTCCAAGGTCACACAAAAAAATCCGTGGCACAGCTAAGAGGCCAAAAATGTCCAATCCTGACTCATTGTGTTTTCTGGTTTCAATTAGAAATAGATTATCTCATGTTGGCTTTAAATTAGGAAACCATTGAACCAGTTATTGCAGACCAGTGAATAAAGTGACCTGGGCATTTGTCCGTTACAATTAGCTACTAATTTCTACTTTCCATGGATGCCTGAATCCTTCTCTTTTTTCTTGACAGCTACTTTCCTTTCCACCACATTGTTAGCTGGTTTCAATTAGTGTAACTCCATCCACCTCAGGATCTTCCCCTTGAATTTCTCTCTCCTTAACAGTCTGAAGCACAGTGAAGTTTACCAAATCCACTTCAGGAATAAGTTCTTAGAGCTAGGTTTGACTCTGTTAAGGCATCCTTAAACCAGTGAGGCTTCCCTAAGCCCATGGATTCACACTACTGTGGCACCAGTGTATTGAATCAGACCCAGTAAGCCCAGCATTCCTCACCACTCTTGGAAACCATATCCTTTGTCCTCTTCACATCCAGCTAATCACCTTGAATCATGACTTACTGTGCCTGCAGTGTTTCATCTATTTTATATCTTAGTATGCAGGCCAGATGCTGATCTGGCAGTGTAAGAATTATTTTGCACAACTAATTTGCTCAAGACTCCTTGATTTCTTTTCTTTGGCTACAGAATGTCTATTTTTGTTAGAGATAATGCAGGGTCCATTTTTAATTGAGCTTCCTTTTAGTTACTATTTTTTGTCCTCCTGCCTTAATTTAATAATTTTTTTAAAAAAAACAACAACTATGCATATATGACTTCCTAATGACATATTTCAACTGAGTTTTATATGCAGTAGTAAGTCCTACTGAGCACTAAGAGTGATAACACATACTGTAATGTGGACCATACTGTCAATAACAGACTTTTATTCTTATGCTTTTCTAAATAAGGCCTTCCATTGAAAGCCACTAGTTGCAACCGAAGTGAAGCAAAAAGGTGCACATGGACATTTCTGAAAGAAAAATGTAGGAAGCTCAGCTTTTGAGCAGTGTAGTCTGATAGGTAGAGAGCAAAGTTAGGGAATCAAAGAGCAGGATGCTATTTCTGCTGCGGTGCCTGACCCAACCTGTGAAAAGTCACTTACCTTCTCTTGGTTCCCAATCAGCTTTGAAACGTTCTGTATTCAGGTGTATCTTTTAGGCAACCTGGCCTACATCTGTACTATGATAAACTTCTTGATCATTCTCTAGGCAATTATATAGGAAGTCCACCAGGACTGAAGCACAAAAAAAAAAAAAAGAAAATCAATTTTTAATTCAACAATCAATAAAAATTACAGATTCTTGTTGGTTTACAGTATAAACAACATCAACTACAATTAGACACTGTATAGAAAGAATCAAGACTGTGGCCAAACTGATTTCTTTTATCACCTTAAGTGATAAGTGCAGAGGTGAGCCAACAAGGCCAGCAGATGGTTTGGCAGGGTGGTCATGCTGCCGGATGCTAGCTGACAGGAAGGCCAGGCATCCTCCTGCCTGCACCGACATCAGGAGTTTCTGCACAGCAGTAAAATATGCTCCACTGAGTCACATCATGAGCTGCTACAGCTGTGGTTCCCTACATAATCCTGGTGTACCCTAACATGCAAAAAAAGAATTAGCAAGATTTCTAACACTGCTGAGTTAGTAAACTAACTCAGTCCCTAAAGCACCTTCCACTTTCACAGATAACACAGTTTTGTAGGTATTGTGGTAATTCCTTTGTAATAAGTTGGTTGCTTTAGTTAAGTACCTGAACTTCTAATTTTTTGTTCTAAGATTTGCATGGACACATTACACTACATGGTGATTATTGGAGACATTCCTTATGCACTCTGAAATTCCAAAGAATATTTTTGTCTTATATTTGGCATAAAGGCATACTTGGAACTGTATTATTCTTACCTTTTCTTTTCTGAACACCTGTCCCCCAGATGACATTTCCATTACAGGGGTATATGTTTTATTGGATTAACTTTAACCCAGGAATGTTGGTTCTTACCACAGATGGTCATGTTCTACTGCTTCTTTTTTTCTGTAAAATGTTACAGTCCCTCTGTCAAACATAACATGTGTGCTGTGGAAATTTTGTTGCATTTTCCAGCTGAATACCTCAGGTAGTAAACAAAATCCAAACAGCCATTGAGGAAATGGTATCATCCCAAAGTAAGAATTGAAGGTGTATAAATCTGTGCTGTTTGCCTGCAGATTGTTAATGCATCCAGGCTCTTCCATAATGTCTCTTCTTTACAGATGTCAGACTTTATAGGAATTTGATTAGTTTTCCTACTAGTGCCATAAGTACAGCAGCCATCTTCCCCAATGCACATTTGTTCTTTGCCTTGTAGCCAACAGGAAGTTCCTAGGAGCAACATGAGTGAGTGCAGGGGTCTTGGGGTTGGACTTGCTTAAAGGTAAATATTCTTCCCTGGTGTGTTTTTTATAAATACTGCCTTTTCCAAATTTCCATATTCCAACTCTTTCTGGAATTAATTTCTCTGTCACATCACAGTGCTGGAGTAGCACAGGGATCACCTAACTTCCTTTGTTTAGATAAATTACTATGAATATGTCAAAAGTAATTGGGTATCTTTCAGTCGAGTCTGAGTGTTTTCTCTTTTTCTCTAATTCTGTTCTTTTCTTGTTAACAATTAACCTCCACAAATTGTTTTCAGCTTTAGATTACACTGCACCTTTCACTTTTACTTCTACCCTGTGTTTGTAAACTTTGCAAAGTTTGATGTATTCTGTTGTTGTTATGGCATTTCCCTCCAATGCTAGGCATTGTTTTAATTTGTGTTGTTTAGGGAATGTTATCCAGTTTCCTCTTGATTTCTTAGCTCATTTGATGCTGACCTTGCCAATGTACTTCATCCTGTGTCAGCTACCCTTTGTGTACTAAAAAACACATTCCACCTAAATTGCTTATAGGTTAATCCCTTTCTTGTAACTTCAGTCACTGACAACTTGCTTTTGAACTAGTTACTATCATTTTGTTGACCTTTTCAATCTCAAAAGTGTCCTTCCTTCTTCTAAAACAGCAACCAGAATAGAGAAATACAGCCTCACTCTAATCTCAAATGCACCTCAAAACCTAATCATACTAATTCTGTTTATTCTCCAGGCTCCAAAATAAATGTCTATGATGCTTTAAAATTTCTTACTGTGCTGCACAGCAAACTGCGTATGTCAGTTAATTAATCATGACTATTTGAGAGGTTTTGAGAGGCAGGAGTGAAGGGTTTTAAGTCATGCATGTCTTGGTTATACTATCAAGGTTCACCTTCCTATTGCAGAGCCACACAATATAGGAGGGAAAAATTCCCAGGTCTAAGAGACTCATCTACTGGGCTGGTGAGGGCTGTGAATGTTATGCAAGCAGTTCACTTGACCTTTGGGAGAAGGACTGTCTACTGTTGCTTTACAGTACATGATTTCATGAGCAGAATTTATTTATAGGATCTGAAAAAGCAATTTCCCTCTCAGCCAGTGATAGGGGGTTCGAAAGAAAAAAGAGGATCCCTACAGGGTTTCCAGAGATAAGGCACAGACCTTTCATTCTAGAAGTCAAAACAAAGCATGTTTCAGCTCATGGCTATCACTTTCATCATTGCTAATTTGCATGAGTCTCTTGGCATTAAAGTCTTACTTCAAGCCTCAGCTCTGGGTTTCATGATTTCAGATTAGGATTACTGTTTTAATTTATAAAGAAAAAAAAGAAAAAGAAAAAACGAAAAAAAATTGCTCTGTAGTTGCAGAGAATAATTAAATACTCTCTTGCTAGAAGACAATTTTAACAGTCTCAGCAGTATTTAAAAAGAAAAACACTTAATTAAAAGGGACCTATCTCAGATGTTTGCATATGTGTGTAGTTAGCAATAGGCATGACGGTACCTCAGGCTATCTTACTGTATTCTCTACTGGGTTCCATATGAACCAAAATCAGTAAGACACCTGTGAATCTCCTGCCACAGGAACAGCATTAATCTGAAAATTTCAGTCCAGTGATTACTGTCTCCACACACTTGACTCCTGTAAAGTGATGTAGGTGTGGCAGTAATTGTCACAGCACTACCAGCATGATTGTGGGGGACATTGTAAATGAGCTGTTGAAAAAATTTCAAAGGAGCAGTGAAAACAGCCCTTTTCACAAGGGGAACTGAAGTTGCATGTGGATATAAAATAAGACCGATATCCTGAATTATAAAGGAAGTACCTGTGGACAGAGACAGGAATCAAAGTTCTTGTTGCAAAGACTCCTCAACTTTCAGTGTTGCCTACGTGCACTTCTAATAACGTATTTATTCTCTTGTGGTTATGAATCCTCTTAACAGAGTTTTTAAAAAAGTCACTGTATATGCAATTTTATGCTTTTAAGCAGGCCTTTTATTGAATTATTCTGAGTTGAAATTCAACTAAAATCTTGAAGCATTCAATAATTTTTCTGGTAAATTATATGCTGTATTCAGTGAAATTACAATACTACAGGAAATAAATGGTAGAGGGAAAAATAATTCAATGATCCAATAACCTAGAATTGAGGTTCAAAGCCGCTTGTGGCTGCAGACTTCACTCTTTGTAAAAAAACACTTTGTCTATCTCTGCTGCTATACCTACTCTAGACAAAGGAAGCTAATAATCCTTTTCCCACCTTAGGAATATTGTACTTATACAATGTATTACAGTATAAGGTGATGAGGTGGTAAGGATTGATAAATTGGGGATACAGATGGAGATCTATATATACGTACCTATATATATGGATAATTATGGGAAAAAGGTGTACAAGCTAAAATACCATACTTTTAATTATTTGTTATTTACACTGAGAAGAAAGAGACTGAAGCTGATACTGGGTGTATATATGGAGAAGATGAGATAGATGCAAAGGACAAAAAGAAGGGAGAAAAGGAGATTTTAAATTTGCTAATGAAAAATATGCTTGCAGTTTGCGTACCTCGATTTTTTTTTTTTTTTTTTTTGGGGCAGATGGAGAGAAGCAAAATCTTTCTACCAGGTATAGCAACAGCATGAACAAACTATCAGATTACACCATGCTTGCTCCAGTTCTGCCCATTAAAACCGGGGCATTTCAGACTTTCTCCTCCAAATCGAATGTTCATTCCAATATCAAGTATAAGAAAATATCTTTTCAGTGCACGATTACAATTTGCTTCCTAGCATGTCAAGATAAAAGGATATTCTCAGCTGTTACAATACTACTGTGGTGACAATGTTTAGTTCTGTGGCATTTTTAATCATCTGTGAAGAACTCTAGAAACCATGTCTTTCTGCAATTAAGGTCCTGCTTTCATGAGGTACTTCTTGGAGACTGTATCACTGGTTAAGAATAGGAAACCCAGAGTCCATACAGCAGTAATAATGCATGTGAAACTGCCTTGCAATAGGTTCTGGCCACCCAATCCTATCCCTAGCAGAGCTGTGAAAAATGAGCCTCCTAATACACTAAATAAACTGTTTTCAGACAACTTTAAATTAATATTGCTCCATGACACTATCCTACTTAGCAAATTGTGTATCATCCTGTGTATCAGTCCATTGTGTGCTCAGTCTCATCAACAACACTCTCACCTTTCACCACAGTTGCTTTGGAATGATGAAAGAACATCATAAACACAGTCTCCTGGAGGCAGAGACAAGGATTCTGGAAAAGTGTTAACGTGGTGGATACATAGTACATGAGCTCATGCTGGTGATTATGTTTTCTTCAGAGGACAAATACCACTCAGCAGTCAGACACAAACGGAACTTTGACCTTACCATTTGACATCAGGGGACTGGTAATGTACACAACGATACTGAAAGTATGAACATCAGCAAATACATTATCTGCATAGTAGTAGAAATCTTATAAAATGGCAAAAAGGCAGAAACTATAGCGCATGAGGAAAAAAAGTTGGCCATATGGCATTTTCCTCAAGATGAGAAGTCAAAAGTTTGGAAGAGAGCATTTATGTTTTGCACTAGAGATACTGTTTTGGCAAGAATGCATGCCGCCAAAAATCAATGTGTGTAACTACAAGATATCCAACACCCAACATGGAAAGGTATCATAGAAGAAAGCCAGAGGTAAACCCAGGGAAGCTTTGTACATTTTGGCCACTTGACACATTGCCCAAAAGAGAGAAGACTGGAGCGAAGAAAAGGCAGGCATTAATATTGTTAATAGACTTTTTCAGACGAAATGCTACAGATCAAGATGTTTCAATCCAATCCAAATATTTGATACTATAAAATGTATAGCAGTACTAAGTTTTATACTTGTGGTAAGTATAGCTAGATGTAACCACTGTGTTTATCTTTCAACCGCGAATTTTTGAACACAGCCCAATATTGAAAATTAATAGTTTTTTCTACTTAGCTAGACAAAGAGTGTACAAGTCTCATTCCTTGAATGCAATGCCTTTTCACTCTACAGAGCTACAAACCATGAGGAGTTATGGTATCTTTGCTAGTAAGACAGAAGGTTTCAGGGACTACTTTGGAGCTGCTATCTGGGACTGTAATTCTCCTCTTGGAATCCTTTTGTCTCTGTAACCTTGTGTTTCTTAATCTCTGCATTTTTAAACTTGATATTCCTCTCTTTATTTGTATTAAAATTTATTCACTTTGCCTACCAGAATAACCTCTAGCCCCATATAGTCCAGAAAATTTAAGAACCCAAGCAAAAATACTTGGAAAGCTAATATAAACACTGTGCTCAGGAGAGACATTGCGCATAAATTACCAGGTGACTGAGCTTGTGCCATTGTCAGTCACTGTTTCTTTTTCCCTTCTGTAACTGCTACTCAGGAACATATATAAAGGTGGCAAATCAGAGGTGATTTACAATTAAACCTGCACATAAACATGGAAATCCTTTGATATGAAAGATCACATAGTTCATTGTTCAAATATTTTTCTGACCACAATTTTATTCCCGAAGTTTTTTGCAAATACTGAAACCTTAAGCAATTATGCAATAAACAACTATTCAACTAAGAAATTCTGTGTGAAGTGCTTTCCTGATGGTGTTGGATACTTTTCTATTAAAAGAAAAATCTTCATAGTTTTGTTTGAGAAATGGTATTAAAACCATGCAGGAAGCCAGGGCAGCAAATTTAGCAAATATGTGCACCCTTGACTTAGTCACTTTGTTACTATCAGTGTTGCATTTGTAAAGGCTTCATAAGGGGTTAAGAAATTATTAACTGCTACAGACATGGTAAACAAGCTTCTGACTTATTATACTCTAACAATTATAACTTTTTTATCCAATCTTTCTTTTTATCCAATCATTTTAAAGGAATCGTAAGTGTGACATCAGGATTTTTTCATGAATGATCTGTGAACAGCAAAAATGGGCTACTTTTGCTCGTGACAAATACCACAACTTGGGAAGTTCCATGACACATGCTGTGCATATTTCTGTGAAAGAGGTTCTGGGCCATTTGTTGACATAAAGTGAATCTCAAGTTGTCAACGTAATAAAAGAATTTAAGAGGCCTTCTGCTATGACTGCAATGGGTAGGGTTAATTCAGAAAGAACAGCAACTGCAAGTTCTTAGCTTAATCAGAGAAGTAGAATTAGCTGTGGGTGAAAAATCATACCAGCTGCAGGGCAGGAAGTCACAGGTTGTTGGGGTTTTATTTTTTGTTTGCTTTTGGGTTTGGTTTTTTTTTTGAAAGAAAGGGAAAATGGTAGAAGGGTGCTTTTTTTCCAGGTATCTTGAAAATTTCTTTAATTTTGGTCTTTACAGAGTAAATGTCATTTTCCTTCACCTTTGAAAGAATTCTTGCTAAAAAAATGTACTGGTGAGGAGTTTCCTTTTCTGTTAAAAGAACAGAACTATTATTTTGGATATGAGGGGGGTTTTATTTAAATGAGACATAGTTTCCAGAAGATATTTTTGTGTTTTGTTGATGGCATATAATTGATTCTGTATCTCTGTACAGATTAGCGATGATCCATAGATTAGAATATCAGAACGATGGTGTAATGATGAGACTTCTTTATTCTGGTTTGTGTGCTTAGTATTTGTGTACTAATTGGACTCTGTGCGGTATTATCCAGGAAGAAACTGTGTGGATAGGTTTGTGTAGTTGTCATAGGTACGTGTGTTCAATCTATGAACTGGGAGGTGTCGGTGCAGAGCTGTGCGGAGGCTGTTGTCCACTACTGAACAAAGCTATGTTATAATTACAGTTGTAGTTTTTCCAATTTGGAACTGTCTCAGTGTTCAGCCAGTTTGAAGAGCAGCTACTGAATGTAATATAAATAGTGAATAAGGAAAACAGGGCCTGATGGACAGATGAAATATCTTGAGTTTCCTACCATTCTGTACCTGCCCTTGAAATTAGTTGGTTGGTGTTGGATTGACTGAAAAAGTAAACATCTGTGTTTAAGCATTGCTTGCTTTTCCTGTCAGAATTGGGTGCTTCTTTGCCTTTGAATACTACTCAGCTGTCCAATATTGTGGACACCACTGCAAGAGAAAGAGTATTCAGCTCAATCCTAAAGTTGAAAGAATAACGTTAGGATTGAGGAATTCACGCTAAGAAGTGAAGCCTTAGGAACTTTGCAACTTCGGCATTGTATCACAGAATGGAAAAGATCATGTAAGCAATAAACCAGAATATTTTTCCACTGACATTAAATAAAATAATCAAAGTTTAGTACTATCATTTTTACTTATGTGTTGTTTTGTGCATATACTAAAAATCAGAACTTTGCATTTATCAGTACAAGGCAGAATGTTAGAAGTACTTACTCTACTAATTAGTAAACTTTAGGAGTAACTTTAGTCAGGAATATATATTTTTCCAAGTACAGAATTGATCACTTCTATTGCTTTCCCTTCAGCAGTAAGAGGGGGTCTATTAAGTCCATCATCCTAATTCCTTTCTTTGCATAAATCTTCTCAGAATTGATCTTGACACATTGTGATGTGAATTAGAAATTTTTGCAGAACTCATTGTCTGTTATTCTTACGCAGGTTGTAAAGTAGTGATGCTGAAGCTAGATTGTTTCTGGTTTTGATGCAATTATCCTGGACAGGTTTCCCTGCCAAATTCAAGAGAAATTACCTTAATTTTTGATGTTAGAGCTGGCCACGGTATTTTCAACTAAAGGAACTTTCATTATAAGCTCCTTTATGAAACTAAAACATTTGATAAACAGACAAAATCACTATGTCATGTTCTATAACTTACTGGTTAGGGCATTAGGCTGAGATTAAGGCCTGGGTTCAAGATGTTGTAATGAGCAAATCGGAGTGATCAGGGATGAAAAATCTTGCTTGGAATCAAGCTGAATGAGAACAAATTGCAGGCAAGAGGTTAAACCTGTTCACTCACATTTCAATGCCTACTTGAAAAATAGAAACCTCTACTTTTCACTAGAAAAGGGACCATTCTACTTTAGGGAAACTTTTGTGCAGTTTTGTTTTCATGCTACCACAGCACATGAAGCCTTCAGAAACTGGACAATTGTCATATGATGGAATTATCATCTCTCTGTCAGCTCTAGCACATATTCATTGAAGTTGCAGTCATCTCGAGATAAAGATGTTTGGTAGAACAATCCAACAACTGTTTACTCATGTTCTTTAGTCAGTTCTTGCTCATGTCCTTACTGGGCCTGTCAGTGTTCAGGAGAATTAGTTTTTCTGCTGTCAACACTATTAGAATTATTTTTTTTTTAATTGAACTTCATGCTCTGATATAATATGTATGAGTGGTTTAGCTGAAATTCCTTTTCTTAGCTGTCTGCTCAGTTCCATCTACACATCTATGCCATTTTACCATTGCAGTCCTCTCATGCAAACCAATCTAAGAAACCCCTGGTTCTGGACTACCTCTCAGGTTGTGGGGTTTTTAAACTAGTTTTTGGTCATGTCTAGAGTCACTGGTTGGCCAAGGCTGCCTAATCATAGGATGGACTCTCTTTCTCTAATTAGCCCCCTCCCGTTACAGGAGAAAGGCTTAAGAAAAAAGATAATAAGAAAAAAAGTTTGTGAGGCCTCTGTTAAATTCAGGAAACTAGAACAGTTTTAATAACAATAGAAAGATACTGTATACAGAAGCCAAGATATTAACAAGTTGATATAGTGTTAGAACCAGTGCAGCAGGTGCAGTGGGAAGGAATGTGGGACGTGCACCCAAACTGTGGTGAAGGAAACGCAGCAATAAAAGCTACCAGGCTGTTAAATGGCAGCAGCACGTGGAGTGGCAGGGCAGCGCAGAGCGGAGCGGCGGTGGTCTGTGTGTGGGGCAGGGCCATTGAAGCAATGGCAGGAGCCCTCATTCTGAAGCAGTAGCTGGGCCGTGGAACAAAGCAGTGTCTGCAGCAGCTGGGACAGCATGTAGAGCAGTAGGGTGGTGTGGAAAGGAGGCAGCAGTGCCAACTGTCAGGCAAAACAAGGAGTTTTAGCAGTTCTGAGCAGCAGGAGAAAAGGGACGCAGTTCCACCTGTGAGCCATTTTAAAGGAAGCCCCTGGCCTGCCAAAAACTCCACAATCAGTGAGATGTGCTCATGTCCTGGAAGGGATACAATATTGACTGTTTGATGTGTCCATCAAAGATTAACCCTGTTTATCTTAAACCAGCAAAACTAGAATTTAGTGCCTTGGGATTATTTTTCATAGTATAATCTTTGTTTAGTTCCAATCCTAATGCGGTATAAGCCAAAAATTCCCATTCTAGTGCCATCATATTAACTTTCCTTGAAATATTTAACAGTTGAGTTTTCCTTGGTAGTCCTTACTTGACTTCAGTATAGTAACCTAGATATAGAGGAGACTCCAAGATGAGAGGAAAGAAGAATGTATATGTGTGAGGTCATCTTATACTTTCTGTAAAGTTGATAGGTATATGAAAGGATATGCTGCTGTGGCTGCATATTGTTCCCAGGAAAAAATGAGAAAGAGATACACTTGTTAGTACCCATCAAATCCCAAATAAATCTTGCAAAATAAATGTAATTTTGAAGTTATGATATTGTAGTTGTCATTTTGCCATTGAAATCCTGTGCCGTCTGTCCATCATCGATTTTGCAGGTGTCCAGACACTAAGCAAAACTAAACAGTTCCCGTTCTGCTAAAGGGAGCAGAAAGAATAGAAGAGGTCAGTAGAAGCTCAGGATATGTGAGAAGTACCTGAGGGGGGTTTAGAATAATTTTGGAGGAATGGAAAGGAAACTGTCAGAGGGTTTCTACTTTCTTTTGTGGTCCTGTTGCCCTCACGTTACCTGTAACTTTCCTGCCCCTCTCTTCTCTTACCCCGATGCACAAGCAGAATACCCATCGTTAGTAGGGGAGGGGGCTGCTGGCATGGGTCCTTGTAGGAAGCTTCGAGAAGATCGCTGAGCTCCCAGTCCTCTGGCCAAGGTCAGGCCAATCAACACCTCCGTGATAAACATATTTAAGAGGGAAAAACCTGTCGGGCAACTTCCTTTGCTTTGGGAGCTCTTTTGTGTTGATCAGGAGAAAAAAAAAAATGATGCAGACTCCCAGGTCAATGATGAAGGAGGGGAGGAGGCACAGCAGAGCAGCCATTTGCCTTTGGCCTGTGGTGACATGGCAGGCTGAGCTCTTGCAGCCTTCAAAGATCAGCAGTAGAGAAAAATCCCATCTGCAGCCGGTGAAGGAGCCCACCCTGGAGCAGGGGACTGAACCCGAAGGAGGCTGTGACTCTGAGGGAGACTTGCACTGGAGGGTTCATCACTAGAAGGCTTACAGCCTGCAGAAGGGATCCACACTAGTTGGAGAAGTTTGTCTCCCAAAGGAGGGATGCCACGTTGCCACAGGGGAGGACTGAGAGGAGTTTTCCCTCTGAGGATGAAATAGTAGCAGGAACAACATGGAAAAGAGTGGAACTGACTGCAACCCCCGTTCCCTGCCCCCCTGCATCCCTGGTGGAGAGGAGGTAGCAGAGCTGGGTCTGGGAAGAAGGGAGGGGTGGGGAGTAGGTGTATTTATTTAAGATCATTGTATTTGTGATGGATAAGGTAATGCCCTACTCTGATTCAGTTGGTGAATTGGTGGCGGTTTTGTTTGTTTAAATTAAATTGATTTTGTTTCCTGAAGTCCAGTTTGTCTGTTGCTTGTGACCAGAATTTGAGTGACTCCTCTCTGTCCTTTGTCTCAGCCCTTGAGCCTTTTGTTGTATTTTCTCTTCCTCATCTCAAAGCAGGGGGCAGAAGTGAATGAGTGTCTGCTAGGTGCGTTGTTGCCAGCTGGGTGAGCTCACCATGACATTGGGTGATGTGAAAAAGCTTTATGCCTCATGGTGCCTTTTTGAAAAGCCAAGAGAAATAAAGAGGGATGCGACAATTATGTTTGTTTAGCAGTTATGTTATGCAAGTTTTACTACTGATTCCTTAGATACTGCTAAAAACATAAAAATTCAACATACTTGTTGCCTGTTAGGTGACTGCTAGAAGGACTGTCACCAGTCAGAAATAGCATTTGTAATTTTCTCATGTCAAATTACTGTCTGCTGCATTTGTAGCAAACCCTTGAAGTATTTTTGTCCATTACAATTTAATTTATTTAGTGTGAAATGGAAACTAGTTTGAAGCATCTGCAAACTGTTGATTTTTTTTTAATCTTTTTCTCCCCTCCCTTAAGCTCTTGATTGCCTACATCATGACATTAGTCAGTGGGTATTCAGTAATTTACAATATATCTAAAGTGGTCTCATCACAATGAAGGGGTACTGCTAGGCTTCAGTTCTCATTGCTTTGACAAACACTATAAGATACTAAGTTGAAAATAGGAAGTAAGCTGAAACTTGCAAGTGGAAAACTTACTTCCACTAAACCTTTTCTCCTTAATTTAAGACCTGTTCACTAATAAATGAAGGTGACAGGAAATATCTCTGTATATTATAACACTATGAGGTGCAATTTGAAAGTGACACAGATGAAAAATTGTTCCTGTAATAAACTATTGATTTTGTTCATGATCAGGTTTTAAAGAATAGGATATGTAAGCACAAGTGTGTCTGAATTTGAGCAATGGTAAATGTTGGATTTAGTACTTCCATAACTATATCCATTACAGAAAACACAGAGAAGATGATGGGGGAGGCAGGAAAAAATAGAGATTGCTTTTGGAGGAAGAAAAAAATTTGGAAGTATTTCGTGCAGTCCTTGAAATATATTTAGGCATTGATTAGCAAGCAGAGTTAAACATCTGGTACAAGTAAACCATCTCCAGAGCAACGAAGTGTCATTGCGACAAAAATATAATTTCAAGTGATTAGCATCCCCTTGAATGAAGTAAATGGACCAAGTGGTTTTAAATACTAGATCGTACAGTTTATTATAAAACACATGAGAACTGAATCATATAACGACTGTATAGGTAGCAGTTCTTTAGCAAACTATGTGCTCAGTTTTAGAAGAGCGCTGTTCAGACCTTCAGCAGGCCCAGTTAACCAAAATGCAAATAAACTCTCAATGGATACCTATTTAGAAAGTTATTTTATCTAAGTGTTCCTGGAGGTTCTGGGAGTAAAACATTAAGAGGATTATCTCTTTTCCTTTGAATGAACTTACTGTCTTAAGGGGGAAAATCAATAATTAGTTTACATGTTGTTCAGAGTCCCCCAACTTAAGCTTCCAATATTTGCTGATATTCAAAACTGAACTTTTAAAGAGTGCTTTGACAAAAAGGCTCTTAACTTGAAAGTACAGGGTAACAGTCTGGCGTTTGGGTTTGTTATTTCTTCCTATGTGTACGACTTTTATTGAAAAGTACATGTTCAGTATACACATTTTACATTGTCCCCAAGTCCCTTGACTTGGCCACGCCCCATCTGCACTCTCAAAAAAAAAAAACCCCTCCCAAGCACAAATAAATTAAACAAAATCAATCCAAAATGAGGGAAAGCCTTACTCCCTAGAGTAAGCTGTTCTCTCACTATTGTTTTTAATTTTAAATGAAATGTTCAAAATAAGCAGCCTAAATTTTTCAAGTTTGGTTAGGTGTTGTGTCTGGAAGCATAAGGTAAGAGATTGGGCAGGACAGATAAGTGACAGAAAATTATAGAGTGAGGGAAATTTGAGTTAAATACCTACTTTTGGAGCAACTGAGTGCATGCTGGTCCTGGCAGTTGAGTTTGTTCTGAATATGCAGTTAGAGTCACATGGTGCATCATGGCACTGCCATAGATCCTAAAAGAAATCCAGCTATACCTAGTCATCATGGCTTGGCTTCGCGAACAAAGATCTGGGAAGGGCTTTTCCCATGCTCACTACAAGCGATGACTAGTTCGCTGCAGGGCTTGCAAACGATTAGTGCACCCTTCGGGCCTGCGCGGTGGATTTTTTAGGTGAGGCACCAGCGTGCACGGAACTGGCCTCACCCTTTACACCTGAGGATCATCTGCCAGGGCCTAGCGAGCTTGGACAGTGACAGCAAAGTCCTCAGGTCATAGGTTTGGTTAGAGTGTCCTTCTCTTAGATGGAGCCTTACAAGGCTAAACAAGCTCCATCTGCCCGGGTTTGGAGTCAGAGTTGTCCTTCTCCTAGGATAGTTGCCCGAAGGCTAGTGAGCCCATCCTGCCCGTGGACACACTTTGTCTGACCCTTCAGTTGAGACCTGTCTGGCTTGGGAGACCCCACCGGAGGCACATGCCACCACCAGCACAGCTCTCAACCTCACAAGGGCACGCAAGCTCCTTCCCCACGGCAAGGGGGTGCCTGTGAAAGAGATACAGTGCTGCACCCAGACTGAGTCCCTAGCCCCTCTCCCCCAACTCAGCAGGTTTGGTTAACTTGCCAGTGCTCCTTTCAGTCCCGGTGCTGCTCCAGCACAGTAAAGTCCTATGAAGGAAGATTATTTCGAAAGATGGTGTCAAGAGTAAAGCTGTGCTTAAGCCTGTATCTTTGATAATCTGAATGCTATCCAATTGCAATTGGTTTTATTATAATGAGCACTTGTGAGCAATGGAGTGCACAAAAGGATATGCCTAGCAATTCTTATGGTTTCTCATGGCCTCTATTTGCATTTGTATGAGATGACATAGCTACAACAGTGAGGTGGACATAACAACACTTCGGATTGTAGATGTCTCTACTCATCAGAAGAACTGACAAGTCATACTTCAGCTAGAACAAAGGCACAAAGCACCATTTATCCTGTCTTTATCGCCTTTCACTGGTTTTCATTTGGGGAGAGTTGTGTGGGAATGGTGCAATAGCTCACTGATTCTTATTTTAAACACCTGGCGCTACAGGAGTGAGGTGATACTTTGCTTTTGATATCCATACTTCCTATCCTGTTTGCAGATGGACTTGTTTCATTTCAGTTGAGATTTTGAGTTCGTACTATTAATCTGTCTTTGATTATATAAGTATTAAAGAAACCATTTAGTTAGAAACCCCTGGAGTATTATGTGTCTTAAACCGAAATTTTGGAAGAATATTGTGAGATTTTATGTTGCCTCTTGGGACGTGATAAAGATGGAGGAGAATACCAACGTGTAACTCAAATGGTAGTGATGTTATCCAGGCTAACACCGTAGTGAGCTCAGTTACTAGAGATAACGGAGATAGCAGTGAGCACATTCTGTTCAAGTGAAAGCCTTATCGTTGTCCTTTAGAGCAGAAACAACAATCTAACCTGCCACACCAGCTCTGAAAGTGCTCTTAACTTACTGCATTTTCACCTTGAATAGCGTTTGAGAAACGGAGAATTCTGGAGAATGACAAATGCACTTGACTTTTAAAGACAGAAAAAAGAATGGAAACAACTTTCAAATACTGAAGGAAGTAGAAATATAAATTGAGATGTGAGGATTGGTCCTTTTCATGAGTGACAACAGGATTGACTAGGCACTAATGGTGGGTGGTAACAAAGTACTCAAACCTGGAGTCATCTAAGGAAAAGGAAGTGAGAACTCCTTGATAATGAAATAAAGAAAATGACAGACTACAGGAAATGTAAGGGTTCACATGTGCTGAACTGTCCACAGCCCAGCTTTTTGTGGGCTGCTGTGGATCACATCTAGTTTGATCTTCCCAGGATCCTTCCAGAAGACACGGAAGGTAGATCCTTGACCCATTACAGAATCTCAGCAGAAGTTTTGTTTATACATCTCGTTTTAGAAGAAAGTGCCTAATGTTTCTAAGTGATAAAAGTGGGCTCTGCATTTTGTTTTGTTCTGCTATTCCAGCTTTTTTTATACTTCTTTTTAATTCGATTCCAGTTATGTGTGGTCTTGTGATACTGAACCCAACAATGTATCAAATGCTTATGGGCAATTTGAGGCTGAAAGGTAGAAAAAGTTTTCTAGTTGTCAAGGAAAGACTGACAGTATGGATAAGTTTTCCAGTGGTGTAGTGGTGATGGGAAACAAAAGTTGTTTAAGGTAGCAGTTGACACTCTGCAAAAGCAGGCTGTACAACAAACTAGGAGAGGTTTTGGAGCTTAAGCCAGTGAGACAAAGCACGTCTTTGTCCAAAGTGCTGATATATTTAAGGAGTTCTGTTTGTTAGCGCTATATCTACATTCTGTTAATCCCCGTGATTTATGTAAAAAAGGGGTGTGTGTGTCACCCCCCCTGCCCCTTGATGAATAATTTACCATTTGGGAATGCGTGTGGGGGGGTCACTTTTCTGTGAAGCACTGGAAACAGACTATGCATTAAGCACAGCAGTCGTTGCATTCATAGTGAAATTAAATTCTCCTGCGTTTGGTTTGTGTAACCATGACATGCTGAAGATTATAAATTGACAACCAGACTTAAAGAGCAAGTAGTCAAAAAAATCCTCAAACACCCATGAATAAGGGTCTCCATGGTATTAGCTCAAAAACTGTGGGGTATTAAGGGTACTTCATATCTGCCTTGGAGATGACTCTTCCTGTCGAGTTTTTCTTATTTGGGTCTTTTCTTCAGGGGGGAGGAGGAGATGGTCTGCCATTCACGAAGACTAGAAATTTCTAAGTGTCAGGGTATGTTTATTTTGACTGGAAGTACAAAGCTGAAAAGTCAGAGTAGCTGTTAATGCTAGAATTAACCTTCTTGCTCAGTTTTTTTTTTTTCCTTCACCCTTCTGCCTCCAAAAGACAGAGATTTCAGATCTCTAGTCACAGAAACGACATCGATATCAAATAGAGGCTCCCAAATTCTATGACAGATTTTGACATACCTTCAGGCTTGGCAGGTTATTCATTAAGATTTTCTATTGCAAAATGTTTTCTGCACACAGCTTAAGTCTGTAGCAGTTTACAAAGCTCTGCAAATTCCCCAATTTGTTTGGTTTGATGCAGGTTTTTTTGTTTAATGTTAATGTTTAATGTAAATGTCCTGTGCTGTACTTCTGACTTTCCCTTCTGTAAGAAACAGAAGATGGCCTTTTCCACACAGTTTGAGAAGAAATAGTAATTTTGTGAGACAACTTTTGGTATGTCTTCAAGTGGCTTAAAAGTGTGCAAGCCTCAGTTTTAATAAACATTTCTGGCAAGTAAATAAAAGTTGACCCCTGGTTCCTCAGAGTATGTGCTGTGCCTTTTGCACACAGCTGAACAGGACTGACTTTGTCAAAGCCTGCAATGCTGGAGATAGTGGTAATAGATTTTTGTTTTCCTTATGCTTACAAGAAAATATTTTGAAACAGGAAGGAAAAAAGGAAGTGTAGGGCTGGACTGATAATATCGGATTTAGAAGTAGGTGAAAAAGGGAGGAGTAGTTATTTTATGGGGGTCTACATAACCATGATTTGGTAGTTGTAACTGGGTATCAGGAATATGTTGGGAAATAAATAATTTAAAATGTAACTTGAATTAGGCTACTTAGAAGAAGCATGTCTCACATTTGGAAGTCAAATTGGCAAAGGTGATCAGGCGACTTTGTTTTCAGCTAGTATGTCTTGTTAGCAATATGAAACATACTGAGCATTGGCTTTTTGGCAACAGATGTTCAACAGCTTATAACTGGACCAGAGAATCATTTAGGGTACAATGGAGTAATAAAATCTGTTTGAATGGACTTCCTATTTACCAAAATAATACATTAAAAAAAAACCTCTGAAAATTATTTGAGGCAATTCCAGCACTAGTCTCTTCAACAGAGTTAGGGTGCCTTTTTGCTAGGTAGTTCTGCCAGTAAGGTGGGGTATGATCCAAGCTTGACTTTCACAACTTGCAATTGTGTTGTTGTGCGACAGAAGTTGGTTTTGATTTTAAATCAATTATGGTTGAGTGTGCATTCTCCAAAAAGCATGTAAGTTTTGTTATGTTGATGCTAAACAACATGCAGCATTAACAAATAATAGAACTGTCTGAAACAGTCCTGTTCTATGTAAAGGCATATCCAGCTTTGCAGGTCATCTGTTTGCAGAAGTTGCATGGACAACCACTTTAAGCAGACATTGGTAGGAGTTGCTGCTCTCAAGTTGCCACATTCCATGTAGTTCAGAAAAATAAAAGGAACATGGCACAGAAAACTGTTTGCATGATTTCATTTTTCAGTGTAACATTTGAAGTTGTACAGAGTACTGCATGTAATACCTGTAAAGATACTGGAATAACTAACAGATAATCAAGGAAAAGAAATCAAATTATTATTGCTCATGACTAATACAATGGGTGTCAAGCCACCTTCCCTTGCCAGTCTTGCTTGTACTTCAGTAGCCAGCTTTGATACCTATCTGCTGCAAACAAATTCTCTTAGTAATGTTCTTTCAGTTCCAAGTGAAAAGAAGATCTGTACGTATGTTCCTGAAAAGTTTGCAAGAATGACTAGTAGTGCATTAATGAACTCAGTAAATACCTAGCCATGAATCCAGATTTCATGGTGAAGGATCTCTCAAAAAGAAATTAGGGTTCTAGAATTAGTATCTAACCTTGAAAGCAACTGCCAAAGGGTCCTGGATTTTCTGCTAATGCTCTATTGTTGTGGAAATGATAACATCTGATCTGTAAAGGGAAAGGATGAAGCAGTACTCATTCTGGAGTATATCTGGCATGGATTGCTGACCTTTTAGAGTTAAATAACATTGCAATGTGCATTCAAACATATCAACAAAACAGCTCATTGATCCTATCGATTCTTTCAAACCTGATTCCTTCGCTATCTGGATTTTACTACAATGTACATTTCCAACACCTGTCTTCACTTTCTATATAACTCTTAGCAACGATCCTTGTCATCCCAGAATGCTACTTTTTCCTTTCGCTCAAAGAAATCTGTTCTTTACATATTTGTCTGTAATGGCTTAAGTAATGTTAAATGAACATTCTGTTCAATCTATCTGTTAGTACCAGATGTTGTGGGCAGAAACGTTCAAAAGTTCTCCTTTTTGGAAATACTAATTTCTAACACAGAGAAACTTCCATGATTAAGAAATAGTATTAAAGCTACTATAAAATTTCATTGGTTTTGGCCTTTGCTATTCATTTTTTTCCCCCAAATCCATGCACCGGGTTTCAATTTGGGGTGCTTTGCAAGTTTGGAAGACAGGATAAGACTTAGTCCTACTTTGTATGGAAAAGAATTTGCATCCTATATAAATTCTTTGTTTTGATTTAACGTCAATATAAATTTTCTTCTGATTTGAGAACTTTGAAATTACTGCTTATTATTCCTACTGTTACTCCACCATTTTACAGACTTAATTTATTTATCTCTATTACATCGTTTTAGTGCCAATTACACAAAATATGATCCATATGTGAATTGTGGTTCACATTTGTGAGCTATGTAAACACTGTCAAGCTTTATGAGTTTAAACAGCAGAGTTTACTTCCACTAAGTAGTATTCTTAAGTCCATTACAGACAACACAGTTTTAGAATGATAGTGATTTGTGTTGACAAACTAAAAAAAAAAATTATTTTTTCAAAAAATTTTAAAGAAATTATTTTAAAGTGCAGTTGATAGAAGATGCAGAAATAGCTACCTAGTTTTTCAGGTTTGGGATGCAAATTGAGTTTTGAAAAAGCATAACAGCCAAGCCTACAATGAGTCTTTTAAAATCGCAGAAGATGTTGAGTTGTATTAGGCCAATTCAAGTCACGCAGTTTCACATTGAGCATGGCTATTTTCTTAGAAGTGTGTTGCACAGCACGTCAGGACCTGGAAATATGTAGCCTGTGTAATGTCAAGACCTGATTCAATCAGCAGTTTATCTTCTGGCCAAGAACAGTAGGATCAAAACATCAGGGTGGTGTGCCCTGCCTCTTTAGGTTGTTTCAGAGCAATCTCCTATTGAATGAGCTAAATCTCCTGCATCCTTCCTTCTTCTGGCCACAATGCACAGCTTAATGTGGCAGGTCCACAGGATACGTGTGCATCCACCTATGCCTACCTATTTAATAACACAGAAGGATGCAATGGGAGAATCGCCACAATTTGTCTGCATCTTGTATTAAGCTGTCAGCGAGTATCTAAATCACTTCCTTTTCTGTCACTTCATCCCTCAACTACATCCTTCGAGACACAACACCATTCAGAAAGACCACCAGAAATACCCCCCAAAATGATATGTAAATCCGACAATTCATCATGCTCTGTGTAGTACAGGTTTAATTCTTCCTGCTAGGCCTCAATCTGCTGAAACATTACTCTGATATACAGTACAAAAGCAGTAACAAAGATGTTCATATCAGCCCATTGTGAGCTGGTGGCAGGAGAGAAATCAATGAAGCCGTGGGGACAATAGCTGGGGTTTAAACAGGCTGCAGAAATTTGCTAAGACGCAGACAAAAGGCCTGCGTTGAAAAGCGGGCTGCCGAGGAATTCCCTGGGCTCTATTATAGGGCCGAAACAATCCTCACTTAGAGAGTGGATTTGCATCTCTAATAGAGTTCAGGCTCTGTTTGTGAAAGGCTTTCGCTAGGGCTGACCCCATCTCTCAAGATCACATTGATACCCGGCGCCTTGCCTCTGCCCTGTCCCGCGCCGCGCAGGGCTGTATCATGGGAAAATGCACCTGCTTAAAAGGAAGCGGAGGAAGGCAAAAAAATTTAAAGGCTTGAGGCAGTTTTGGTGGTACTTAGCAGGGAAAATTACTTTGGCAAATAATAGAACCTACTGCTGGTAATTACTGCTAACAAGCTTCCCCCAACCCAAATGTGACACTTGGACTGATGTGAGAAAAGCTGATATAGGCCAAGCTTATTAAGCCTGAAAGAAAGGAGGCTCTTCCCTATGAAAATACAGCACTTGGAACCTGCAAATCCTGTAATCTAGTGTTACCAATTATCCATTAAAATAGAAAATAGAGCTGTAATATTTTAGGTCCTTTCTAGTGTGTGCAGTGCCAGATGCTCTAATGTGAAGTGATTTTAAATGGAAAAATATTTTGTTTTGTTCATGTGCTCTTGTTTAAACCAACGTGGCTTTACTTACTCCATCTTCTTCTGGAGATAAGGAACAATCTGTCTTTTAATAACACTGTGTTAATGATATTGTTCTAAGTTTTCTGAAAACACAACTGTCTTTACTCTTGGCAGAAATACTTTGAGTCAATTGAAACCCTCTCCATATCCTCCTGCATGTAGGTTCCATATGTACATGGGCCTACTTTTCTCTCCAAGTGCATCGCTTCGTTTATGTAAAATAATTGCTCTAAAAAAACCCCAGGAAGACATTAGAACCACACCAATGTTGTCCATAATTTAGCTAGAGTACTTTAAATAATTTTCTCAGATTTGAGGGAAATGCTTCAGGGCTGACCCTATTTTTGAAGAAGACTATCTAGAAATAGGACTTAATTCCTACTTAACCTCAGTGTCTCTCATTTCTTAACAGCAGAGGGCTATAGATATTTTTCCCCATGCTCTTGCCAGTGAGTGTTGCATTAGGTACAAGCTTCTTTGCACTAAGACCGGCTCATCTGCATTATGCCTACTTTTTCTAGAGGTCTGTTCTACTGTGTTGCTTACACTGAGTCAGGTTCAGTTAATTTCATCCACAGCTTAAACAGAGATTATAGAAAAGGAGGAGACATATATGTGGCAGAGGTGCAGTGCAAGACTACAAGGGACAACAGTTACAGGCTGCCACAAGGGAAACTCCAGTTAAAAAAAGGGGAAAATGACTCTTTGCCTTGAGTAACGCGAAGCCCTGAAATAAGCTCGAAGAAGCTGAAGAATCTCTGTCCTTGGAGAGTTTGATAGACTGGTTACATTGGACACTGGACTTCCAATCTAACTTTGAGGCTGATTCTGCCTGGAGCCGAAGCTTGGAGTAGAAGTCCTGCAGATGTCCTTTCCAAACTAATCTTTCTGTACACCTATGAAATTTGCCTTTGTACAGTTTGCTTATTATTCCCATTTTCTCTCCTGTGTTCTGCCAATCTCTGAGCAGGGATACTACCTTTCTGGATACCCGCTACATTTTTGGGTAGCACAAATCAGAATCAATAACTGAGAATTAACAGCATGAATATTCACAGCTGAAACCTGCTGAAAACAACCTCCAGTGTGCAGTAACCTGCTGCATTAAAACATATATTCTTGATGCTACAAAACCCACTAACTCACATTTAGATGATTTATTTATTATTTTTTTAGAAAATTGTTTGCAGTCAATTGTTTGCAGGGTCAGATTTCAGAAAATTTCTGAGACTAAGGTATCGTAGGAGTACTTGAATTTATAGGCTCTTTCTGGACTAAAGAGAGCAAGTCAGGTCTTCAGGAATTTGATTGTTGTTTTGCTGCAAAACCATATGGGGACTCTCAGTCTATGTGGTCTTTATGAATTTGTGAAGCTGTACTTACTTTTTGAGGTAGCACCTTAGATAAATTCCAGCACACTGATGTATCTTGTCTGCACTGTATATGTATCTACAAATTTCAAAACTGATTAGTGAAAGAAAAATGTAGATTGCAGGGCATTTTCTTAAATAAAAAACAAACTACGCTTAGTTAGAAGATTTCAAGATAATAATGTAACTCTGAACTATTAACGTGCAAAATAACTACTTGTGTTTACATAGCATTTCAATATGTTGCCAAATGGCACAGTACATATAACAGCATATTAATTTTTTTGTAGAATGTCTTTCTTTCATGGCTTAGATTTTCAGACCTGCTTTCTCCCTTCGTGTCTGGGGAAGCTGTTATATCTATAAGATGGAATCTGTGTATAATTGTATTTATGTAAGTAAGGTTACTTCTGCCTATTTTATGTTTAAAAAGTCAAAGGAAAATGTCTATGGTCTAGCTAGTGTGATGCTTTCAAAGCGACTGTGAATACAGCTGCTGAACCTTTCCGCATTTCTAAAAAACTTCCTTTTCTAAAAGCATGACTAGTGTTCATCCTGATGAGCCGCTATTCCTCATACTTTACGAAGAAAAGAATCACTTTACTCATCTAATTAAAAAAGCACACTGGTCAGAAACAGCAGAAATTAAGAACAAGCCTATACGTAAAACATATATTTTCAGAGGGATTGGATATATTTTTTTTCTCTTTCTTAACAGACAGCTAATGCTAAAACCATGAGAGAAAGGTAGATGATAACAACGGCTTCATCTGGGACTGGGTTGCTGCTCAGCATTATCATATTGGCCAATTCCAAGCTCTTCCAGGGGTTTTATGTTCATAATCTAACTGACCCTCCTTTCTTTCAAGAAAAACAAATTATCTGGTTGGTTCTAAATCTCATCTGTAAACTTAGTATCTTCTGTGAGGAAATTTTGTTCCAACTGGATTATACCACCTGGGTACAGACATGAAATTAGTTTCCAAGTACATTGTGAGGTGGAGTCAGCATCATTGTTTGCTTATGCAGATGAGGAAACAGAGATGCAGAGAAGAGAAATCACTTTTCAAGGTCGTTTGAATTTGGAACTTCTATCTCTTAACTCCTAGTCCAATATCTACCTTTCCAGTCATATTGCTGTTTTAGTTGTCAACCTGCCTAAGAAGACTCATGAGGTTCCTCTGTGTGGGGGTTGTTTTTTTTTTTTTCCCCTGAGGTCCTAAGAACCCCACCAAACTATGTCTTCCTTGGCTTTTTACATGGGAAAACAGAACAAAACAAACAAAAACCTTGTATTCATTGTGATAGTTTATTTTTTATTTACTTGAACTAAATGCCACATTTTCCCCTAGTGTTAATTGAATGGAGAAGTAATGTGAGTGTGGCTTATTTTGGTATGGCAGTGTATTAAGTTTATCTTGCTGATATCCTGAGTCCAGGAAATGTATGTATGTTCATTTTGGGCTGGTGCAGCACACTGATGCAGAGTTTCATGTCTGTATTAATGGTCTGAGTTAACTTTGCATTGAGCTACTCCTGGGACAGGGCACATATTTATTTTAACTTTTTTTTTTTTTAATTGTGTCCTACTTGAGTATATATAATGGGTAACACTGCCCTTTTGCATAACCTATGCAACAGTGAATTTGGGAGGCTGATGAAAAGAAGATTCTCTTGTTATTTAAACACTTTTATCTTAAATTGTATAATAACATAAAATAAAAATTATTACAGATTATTTTAACGCTTTTTTCTAAATCCGTAATTGATTTTATTTTGTACAATTTCACAATCAAATGACAGCTAAAATGTTCAGATAAACATTCTCATTAGACATGCATGAGAATTACATATCTATTGTGTGTGTCGCAGGAAAATTCTACTTTTGTGATCTTCATATAGAAATTAATTAATTACCTTTCCACACATATACCCCAATGTGCAGATTTACAGTGGCTGACCACTAGCTGAATGCATGAATTTTCAGGTTTTGATGAAGCACTTTGAATTGTCCAGCACAACATAAATTTGAACAACTTAGAATCAATGTAGAGCTGCCTGACAAAAACAATTGGTATTTAATTCTGCATTGGAGGTAGTTACTCAACCTTCCTTCTAACATAGTGATATTTCTGTCATAGATAAATGCATTATTCAGATGCCTCTTAAATTAATTCAATGAAATCTCATTTATCCTTAGGAACAAGCTAATGGGAAAATAATTATCTTTTTAGAATCTTCCCCATGGAAGCATATCAAAGTAAAAAATGCTCTCAAATTTTACATTCTAAGTAATGTTTTGGGAGTTTGTGGAGTTTTTTGTTTAGTTGGGTTTTGGGGGTTTTGTTTGTTTATTTTGTGGTTTGTTCTGTTTTTTTTTTTTTTTTTAATTGCAGGTATGAAGCACTGGAAAGTATTGTAGTCAGACAGAACCACGTCTTGATGACCTGTGCAATCTGACCAAAGAGCGAGTGAGCCACAAACCTGTTGAGCAGCTCTTCACTGGAACTGGTCTCCTGAGTGACAGCTTAGATTTAATTTGGCTGAAGTACACTGAAGTCTGAGATGGGGTCATCTTCTGAGATGTCTGAAGCTCTGTTAAAGGTGAGGGTGTCTTGTTTTCATCCCCTCTTTCGTAGTTCTGTATACTCTTCAGTGTGTTAACAGTATTTGGACTTGCTTGTCTGTACTAAAGGTTTTTCATAATCATGGTATGAATACTAACTGGTTAAGGTTCCTAGAGGCATAGATAAAAGTTTTATTCTCATAAATGCAAACAACTATATAATGATTTACTTTAATCTTTCCCGTTCATGAAGCACTCTTGTAAGTGAACAACACTAGCGCACAAAATGTATGTGCTGCAGGGTTGTGAGGTGTCTATAAACCTTGTGATAGAGCTGGTTTACACCAAATGACCTAATAGGACATCAGGGAAGTTGAAGCTATCTTTGTTTTAAGTTACTTGCAAATTTAGTCTTTAGCAACACTATAGTTTTGGGGACAGAAAATGAAAGCGAAGGTTTTATCAATAGAATATTTGTATCGATGTATGTTGTGAAGTCCCTGACTGGTACTTATGGCTTACAGATGCATAAATGAGTTATGTAGTTTGAAGATTTAAAGCAATAGAAAATAAACTGTATTCCAAAGGAGAGTTGTCTATCATCTATCTCTTTGTCTTGGTTTTATCAAGTTATTGTGAAATATTGCAAACACAGGAAGGTATGCTTTGGCTTTGGATGTTGTGATTGATGGCCCACCATGAAAAGCAGCCCTTTGAAATTGCTGAATTAGGGGTAGCTCCCTGTTCTTTCTCTGCAAATGGGAAAATAAGGAAATGACCAAGCTCTCAGACAACTCCTGTGTTTCTGAATTTAGCCTGTTCTTGAGCTTGCAGTCTCTTTACAGATTTTGATTTTGCAGAGTACTTGGTGATAACTACGTTAGCTTGGGTGTACACAGGAGTACTGCCGGCAGTCACTGGAATTCTTTCAAGGACAGTACTTCAGCAGCAAAGGCATGTCTGTTTTTAGATTTGTTGTATGTAGAAGTTATTTCAACAGGTGGATGAATGCAGCAGGTAAAAGCATTTTTGGGAGGTTTTTGCTTAAGTGGCAGTCCTGTCATGTCCATGGAGTATTACTTGTTTAAAGGGAGTTCTTCTCTCCTTTGGCATCAATCGCACAATGCATTCCCAGCTAAAAGCACCCTGAGCCCACGTGTCTACTACATTGTTCTCCAGCTTGGATCTTAGTGATAACTATGCAACCCTGGATTACCATTTGAGGAGAGCTTTGCAGACATGAGGGATTGCCACCTATTAGCCGGTATCTTTGATAGAAGCTGAAAGTGACTATGCAAGCCTGTTTTAGGAGCCTTGGGCTTCCTTGAATTCATAGGAGTAAACAATGAAACCTTTAGATAAGCAGACTTGTGGTGCTGTTTTGCCAGTCTTGGTCAGATAAAGCCCCACTTTATTAGTTATTGACCCTAAATATCTCTTGTTAAAACTTGAGCAGTGTCAGGCTATGTAATTTCTCATGTACTTTTTTTTTTTTTTTTGCCTAAGATTTGCTTAAGAAATGAAAGTTTTTGTTCTTCATGGTTCATTACCAAAATGGTCTTGTTCTGGCTATCAAATTGCTGCTAGGCTGAGTCATAGGTTAGCTAATGCTATGGGTAGGCAACAAACTCAACATTCCCTTTTGGACTCCTCATCTCTAGTGATACTTGGAGATACCATTTTCAGTAAGCACCATTGCAGGGTTGACCAGTTCAAGGAATATATTGTTGGGATGAGTAGTAAGTAGATGGCAGGTTGCTATTCCATTAAATGCTTTAAACCCATCTCTTGGATTTTTCTTCCCCCAGCCTTCTCCCATTGTCCTTTTTGTTTCCTCCTTTCAGAAATGAGCAATGGCTGCACTTGGTTTAGTTTGTAGCAAACAAGAAATCCAGTCTACATACAAACTTGGATTTTAGATAATAGTAACATCTCTTCACGTTGAGGATTTTCCTTCTCATAAACTGGACACCTTTGTTGAATGAAATAAAGGGACAGGGCTTCATATCGAGGAGGGACTAGTATCGTTGGAGAACAATGCTCTCTACAAACAACACATTGTACAGGCAGACACAAAATGAGCTTTCATGCAGGGTTCTGTCAGTGTCATTCAGCCCTGACTGAATGAACAGCCCTCTTGTGATTTATCTTCCATTCATCAGTCAATACCCAGTACTTTTCCAGCAATGATGGATAAGATCTCTTGCTAAATTGACTACTGCCTGCTGAGCATTGTCGAGCCTGAGAACTGAATGGCAAGGCAAATCTTAACATCTCTCATGTGTGGAGCTGCAGGTTGTGAAAGTTACGGGATGATTCTGAGGAGCTTAGAAAAGCACCTGCTTACTTTTGGAACTCGCAGACAGAGGGGATAGGACTATCCTCTTCTAATATTACATAAACTGAATTTGTTTTAGCTACTGTCTGTGTAAGAAGAACATACCTAGGCTTCAAAACTGTTTTCATTTTCTATCCCCTTTCAAAAGCGATGTATTTGGAAGATATTCAACATACACAGTGTAGTTCCACAAACTGGCATGTATCAAGATATTACAATATTTCAAACATTTAATGTACTTTGCATGTAAAAAGAGACAGACTTATAGTAGTGCTGACAAGAGACAAAAATCTCTTTCCAAAACCAGCTAACCAAATTAGATAATACCTCTTCGTAACATAATAGATTTTGTTTAACAAGTAGTCTATTTGCCTCTCAGTAGATCATTTTGTAATGTATTTAACTGTGAAGTTTGGCATTGGAACGCTTCTCCTTTATTGACCTTATTCAGCCTTCTTGCCCTTTCCCACAGTGCAGGGGTGCTCAGCAAGATACTCATGCTTCACTTCTTCGAATTTCCTGGCTTCTGAAATATAACATCCTGTGTTTTCAAAACCAAATCTACAAAACAGAGTAACCACTTTATCTTGCATACTTACACAGGAAAACTAGAGGTATTGGTCGGCAGGAAGTTTTCTTGCTCCTTTTTGAAGTGCACTCATTTTTTGGGGGGGGTAGAGTCACGTACCATTACATAACAGCGTGATATGCTTGAACCAAACGTGTTCTGAGCAACACATACAACTTGTTAGACATAAGGCAGGGCATGCATATGGCAGCACACAGATGTCAGAGGGTTGAGGTAAATGAGCAGAAAACACTTTCTATCTTGACTGTAATGCCTCTTATTTGCTTATTGAACACCAGCAACCTTTTTCATTATTAAAATAGAGGGAGTAAGCTTTCTGTGGAGGAAAACGGCAGTTCAGTTGGAGAAACTACAGAACTCATAGGTACATCATGTGTTGAGGGACTTGATAGCCTCAGGACACTGAGTGTGGTGAATAGGGAAAGTAATATCCCTCCAGTCCAATCTGGTTGGCAGTGCACCTGAAACACCATCTTTCCAAAATGTCCTGTGATGTTTTTCCTTCTTAGTTGTGTGCTTAATCTGATTTTGCTGTTCATAAATAATGCCAACATTCAAGCACTTCACCATGAAAAAATGTGAATACAAGTTTGTGAATTTAGAGCTGACAGCTTGTTCCACATTAGTTAATGCGTTATGAACAAGACCTCATACAGAAGAAAACCCCTGTCATAGCGGTCAAGGAGATCAAGCTGTGTTCTTGGTGAATATTTAAATTGTTTCCACCATCTCCAACCCCCCCACCCCGGAAACTGTTGAATAGCAGTGTCAGCGGAGTCTGCTAAGAATTTCAAGGTAGTTGGTAGAACTTGCTTTGAACAAAATTTTAAAAGCACGTAAATGATCTGAGAAGCTTAAACTCACGGGCTATAGGTATTTATTGCCAGTTTTAATAGTTCATTTATAGCATTTTATCACAGGACATGGGACACTGAAGTAACTCTAATAACCTCTTAAAAGGGAAAGAAAGGAGAAAGGTTTAGAAAAATTCTGCTGACAGTAATGTCTATTTCAGATACTTAAATATAATGATGCCAGTAGGTGCTGCTTTAATATTGCCAGCTATAGCCATTTTGGAAGATGTTCTGTTTTAGGAGGATGACAAGTATGGTGGCATGATATATTTAGTGCAAATGAGTGCTTAAAGAAGCAGCTTATGGTTTTATACAAATTAAAGCTGTCTCCAGGTAATCCAATTCTATGTTCATTTCTTGATTCTTTCTTTTTTTTTTTTTTTTTTTTTTTTTTTTTTTTTTTTTTTTTTTTTTTTTTTTTTTTTTTTTTTTTTTCAGATTTTCCAATGGAAAATCAGCTAAAAATGTTTAGTGGTAAAAAAGAATAGTAAGGTTTTCTGCTTCAATCCTTTTCTTGTCTTTGACAAGGTGGAAGACAGCCAAAATTACATTCTGCTTTGTCTTTCTCTTGGGCTTAGACTGGATTCTGATCACCTCATCAGCTGTTTATATGTATAAAAGGGAGGTCTCAACTAGAAGAGGACCACTGGTGGGACTGTAAGGAATTTTTTACTGCATGTTTTTGACTAAATTGTGTTATAGAGAAACACCACTTGTAATAATCTTATGCTCAAGCCAACATAATTTCTGAGAGCTGGCTTCATGAGTAGTTAAGTACCTTGAGCTTTTCGAGTCTTAACATCTTGGGTGAACTTCCAATGCCATCTTCCCAGACAAAAGTTCCCCACTTTTTTTTTGGCTTTCTACCATTTGGCCATCCCCAGAGCTGGGCCTCCACAACATGTGGCTTTCTAGGTGGGGAGTAGGGACTTTGCAGTCCCTAGTGCAACTCTAGCACAAGACGAATCTTCTAGTCATGAGCCTTCAAACTATTCAGAAGTAGAAATGAGGTTTGGCAAAACAAGGTCAGTTGTTCCTACCTCAGCTACTGCCTCCATGGTTTACTGGCTGCCTCTTCACTTCAGATTTTCATGGTCTTGAAGGTAAAATTCACTTCCAAAATTCAGAATTATAATTTGGTGGGGCATTTCAACAAGGCTTGTTAAAGTTAGGCACACTTATGTTTCCTAAATGGAATTTTAAACTATCAGATGCATTCCAATGTCTCGTTTTGAAATGTTGAGCCACATATTTTTAAAAAATACAGAAAAAATGAAAGGACAAATATTTTTAACTTCTTTTTCAAGTTTTTTTACTGCATGTAATGTTTCATTGAAAGTGAGAATATTACCCGTTTTCTTCATATTGAAGGCACTTTAATGGATAGTCTGCTACCATGGGTGTTGTATTTGAGTCTTAAATGTGCTTTGTATGCTACAATTTTCTGCTTTTCTTTCATGGATGCAGCAAGGGGGTTCTAGCTATTTTTTGGGTTTTTTCGCTCTTGATTATCCATCTGCTTAATTGGATGAGGGGTGTGCATGTAGTTTCAGCTAGTTAATTTCTGGAGCATTAATTATTTGATAAGCTCTAATGAGGATTTAGGATTGAAGACTCTCATAAATTTGAATATTAAAAGTTTAATAAAATAAATCCAAAAAGTTAGCTTTTTTTTTTGACAGCTTTGGCGAGAAGGTGGGTAATTAGGAGAAAAGCACTCCATGCCATTTGCATGAGAATAGAATAGACAGAAAGAAGGATGACATGTTTGTCCTCTGCCTTCAGAAATTAAAATCTGGGGGAAGGGAGGTAGCGTGGCTATTGAAGCCACCTCTTGGATCTGATTTTCTATATTATCTCAGCATAAATGAGAGAACAAATCTATTCTAATTTCCTAGGCTTCTTGGGGATTGTCTACTGTCTCTTTTGAACTGCTCCATACTATTTAGCATTTTAGCAAGAATTTAGCAAGAAACCTGCTCGGGCCTAAATAAACAGCCACATCCCAATTCATTTTAGAGTATTACAAGATTAATATTCACACCTTAATTTTTTGTGGCCTTAGTCCTGCTTGAATCCTGGTCAGAATTTCCACAAATGTATTTTAAACTGGGATGACAAAGGCTTGGGTAGGAGAATTATTCCCTTTAGGTTTCTTGTAGGCAGAGGTTTGTAGACTGTTTGCAGTCATTTTCCTTTGAAGTTCTGGGCTCTTTTTTGCTGAAATGGAGAGAAACATCAATCGCAGAACTACACATTACTGTACTAAGCTCTGCCAAACATTCAAGAGAAATAGTGCCAAAACCCAAAAGTTTAAGGAGGGTTCAGTTTTGCAGCAGTGTGAGTTTGTAAATAATGTTTTATTTCATGGTGTTTTCCTGTTTAGATAAGTGTTAACAGTTTCAAGACTCCTTGGAATGAACAGCTGTGTTGGAACGATTTCAGCAATTAAGTTTTTTCAGAGTAGCTCATATGCCTTGATATTGAAACAATGTTATTTTGACTATGGCACAAGACTACTCTTATTTAGTGCCACTGAAGTTCCACTGAAGTAAATTCGTGCCATTCAAATGGTACGTTTTCATCTATGACTGATTGTTAATGAATTAACAGTATGTTCCATGTTTCTTCATATTGCTTTTAGTGTGTTGTATTTCCATATGGGTCACCATCCCAATTAACTGTATAGTTACTCAGAAGAAATAGATGATAACATTGAATATTTGCAGATGGATGTATCTGGAGAGTTGCTTAATTTACTTCTGTCTTCTGGCAGTCGATGATAGCTTTACAAAATCAGACCACCGGTGTCAGTATGCAGTATTAATTACAAGGGTACTATCATGTTTTTCCAAAAAGAAGTTTATAGAGCTACATGCTTCACTGTCCATGTTAATTCTTCATTTATTTTTGTTGGTCTTACACATTCGATGTTCTGCTCACAAGATGATGTACAAGGTGCACAAGTTTGTCCTTACACATGTCGTCTTTCATAAATGGGTCAAATAGAGGGAAATGGAACATTTCTTTTCTGAGACATAGGTTGTGTTTGCAATGTTTTTATTTTTTTTATGACGGACACTTGAATTTGTTCTTAACAAAAATACTTGTCCTATAACTACTACTAGTTTTGGATATAACCTTAAAGGTTAAATTTGCATTATATCTCAGTGTAATTAGATTACAGCTTGCTTGAGTGCAGAATCCTTTTTGGTTTTAATTCTTCTGGCTTTTGAGTTTCTACTTAATCCAAGGAAGCCATTAAAATTAGATTATGAAACAAACCATGTTTACGGACCTCTTAATATTATAGAAGTAGTTATCATGATGTTCTCACACAAAATATAAGTATGAATAAGAAGGTACTGTGTGTCTTTTCCAATGTACATACTGAAACTTCAAGTAGCATGTTCTAACCTAACAACTAAACTTTCATGAGCATTTCTCATAGTACAGAAACAATGCCAGTTTACTTATTTAAGATGATGGTGAAAAGATTCATTACACAAAAGCCCAAAATATGGTCGAAGGGGACATGTGCTGGTTGTTGACCTGATTTCTCTTCTTGTTCTGGCCGTGTGGTCTGGAATAGAGTATTACAGACACATGGAAAAGGAACTCGATGTAAAAGTATCTCTGATGTTTATTGGGCATATCTGTTTATAATCTTTTCACTTCAATATTTATGTTGCTAAAGAAAAATATCACAATCAGGTCAACTGCAATTTTACATTTGGAGCGCTGCACAACTCTGCTTTTAATAATGTAGGAATTGCAAAACCCAAACATTTATAGTAAGCTTGAACTGAATTTTTTTATCATAGATACAGTTTTTGATGTATCTAATCTCCTTTATGAAGAAAATATTTTGGTCTTCCTTGTAATATCCCATCTATTATGACTAATTTCTGTTGTTTCAGTTCATGTGTTAGCTAGCATCAAAGCTTTGGTGTTCTGGCAGCAAAATCTGAACCATCTTTGCAAGTTCAAATCTTGGCCACTAACCCAACAGCCGAAACTAAATGGTATTCTGCATAATGTTACATTTCCAGCAGGTATAAGACTGTTCAAGGACTACATTTTTCTTCCCCTTCCAGCTTTTTGAGTGTCTGATAGCCACTTCTCAATTTTCGGACTTATGTTTATCTCTAGCTGTTGGTCTTGCAACACAGTCCTAAGTATGAAGCTTTATTTAGAACATAAACTTGCAATAATCGAGAGCCTGTATGTACCATATCCATCTCTAGTTGTTCCCGTTCTTACAAATACTAATCCTGGTTTTAACCAGTTTGTGGTCCCAGTACATTACCACTATTCTTCCTTTTTTAAAACTGATGCGGCACATCTATTTTCCCATTCTATTGGAGATTATGATCTGTGGAAAATGAAATCCCTTTGCAATGTGAGAAATGTAAGGTGGGCAAGAGTCTAAACCACTGCTTATGCACAGCAAGCCTGAAGGGAGGTAAGATTGGTTTTGAGGGATCAATATACTCTGTGGATAAGATTTGGCTTTATCTGCTTGTATAGCTTCTCTATAAAATCAAGAAACTTGTGCACTTGTCTTCTAACGTTGGCTTCAAGTCAACAGTATGAGTCTTGCTACAAGGTTTTACTATGATGGCTCCTAAAAGTTAATTAAAAAGGGTGATAGGAATCTTCCATGAATATCACTTCTACCCATTCGTTATGCTTTCTTCTGACTTAAAGTAGAGCAGAGGCTTTTACATGTTCAAAGTGACAAACCTGTTACTTCTCATTCTGTCATGACACATTACTGTCTAGTTGCACACAAGTTGAAGCAGAAGATAGTTTTGCCAAGCTTAGAGTCTGTAGTCTTGGCAGTAATGTCTCAAAGAAAACAGAGGTGGTAGGATAGTTCAACACCTAACGGGCACCTACTGGACTTGTTAACAAATTTTCCTTGACCTTAAAAGAAATCACATTAGCTCTACCAGTGAACTGTCTTGAAAATCCATTGTGAAATAGATAGATGCAAATTCTTTGAATATGTTGTTGACTGTTCTTGTTACCTGAGATGGGGGAAAATACATCTCCAACTAGGGAGGATAAATGAGAAGTGCAAAGTGGAAGTTGGCTTGGGTGAAAGGAGAGCATTGTTGCAGGAAGAAATCATTCACAATTCTGAAAAGGAGAAAGAAAGAGAACAGAAGAAATAGAGGAGTAGATTTGAAGGTGTTTAAGCCACAAGAACTGTTGATCTGTTTCCACCATGACATCCATGCTGAAAGAGACTGGAATCTCCCACTGAATTATCTCTTACCACAATTTGAGTGGGAAGGTGCAAATACAAATGATAAATATTGTGAGCCCTGCAAACTGTTTAGATGCAGACAAAACCTTCACTTTGGAGGCTTTAAATACAGATCAGACAAATATCTGTAAAAAAGCCAGCAACCAAAACCTTAAAGAAATTTGCTTATTTAACCTACTTAGGAGACAAAAGATGGGATACATGTTACCAAACTTTTAGGAAAAAAAAGAAGAGTGGAAAGAAGGAAACACTCTGGGTCTTTAGAATTGTTTACTGCTGATTATTATTTTGATTTAAGAAAACAGAATAGATAGGGCTGAAAGACTATTTTTCTTTTATTTCCCCTGGAAGCTCTCCATCAAGCATAAATATTTTTGGACAAAATTTTCCACAGGAAAAAAAAAGTCACCATCACAGAAACTTATTGTTATTTTTCAATATGCTCCACTCAGATTTAGCTTTACTAATTACATTTAGAAAAATACAGAGTGCTAGAATTCCATATAGGTAACTACTGGTTCTCTAATCATTACTTACTCTGATTTTCAGTAAGAAACGGTTCCAGTTTATCTAAGGGTGGATAGTTTTCTTTGCTGTGCTCATTTCTGAAAGTACAGTTTCCCTCACTCCATCGATAACAATGAAGCATGTTTAAAGGAAAGGCCTGTGAAGGAGAAAAGATTTCATTAATCATCAATCATTACATTTGTCAGTTGGCAAAGGGAGACTTCCTCATTTATCTCTTGAATGAAATTACCTCCGGCCTAGCTGCAGTTAGAATTTCTAAATTACCTTGGCATCTATCTGTTACTGTTTACATATGCACCATAAAATGGCAGATGGCATTTTATTAATAGCAGATGAGATAAGTCTTTCGAGATACTTTTTTTTTTTTCTGACGTTGGTTTCTTTGACTTCAAAATGGCACCTACCTACATAATTTCAGAGTGCTTATGTATAGTTTTCTTAATTAAAAATAAAAAACTTAATGTTGTTTTAAGCTGCACCTGACACTCCCCTCCTACATCTGAGATGGCTAATAGAGATTACATCATGATGCCCTGCTTAAAGATTATGCTTGAGGAATTTGTAGCTGAAAAGCCTTCTGTTGAATTGTGTAAAATGCACTGATGCTACAGAATCTGATATGAGAACTAATTTGGGTTGTACGGTTAGGTTTGGTTGTTTTTTCTTCCCAGTCTTAGTTTCTTGAATAGAAAAGAATTGCATCCTAAATGATGACAGAATAAATATCAACATTGGGTTTTAATTGTGCAAATTCCACTAAATGCATTGATCCTAATGTTTCCTGCTTAAACCAGAGAGTTTGCCTGAGTTCATCTCAAAGGTTTAAAAAAAATTTTGCAAATCCAAATAAAATATGGCTTTCTGCTTTACCTCTCTATGCTAGCTCTTTCACACTGACTACTGTGTCAAACTTGGGTTATTCACCGGGCTTCTAAAGCGTTAGGATTAGAGCTCCTGACATGCCTAAATTTGTTCTGAAACTCTTCTCAGTGAAAGCTTTGTTGCATTTACTCTGTAGTTGTGAATAACTGAGTTCTGAGAAGTAGAACTCTCTGATTTTGTCTGGAAATTCACAGTCGCCTCTGATTTGAACTATGACTGTCAATCTGCATATCACCAGCATGTTGCACATAATATAGGGCTCTAAAAGAGAGTCTCTATCCAAATCAGGGTCTGGATCATTACAAGAGATGTGGGAAGGACTGCAGGAGGAAGATGTTCTTGTGAAAAAATTATTTGAGTGTGCTTAGTTTGCCCATAGGTATCCATAGGTTGCTCACTTGGTGGCTACATATTTTTCATTAGTTTGTATATTCATATCTGTACACTAATAAGGATTTGGGACTTTGATTGAAATTTCCTCTGAGGTACCACCAACATTCTTAGTACAGTGGGATTATGCAAGTTTTATCCAATAGGGTAGACTTTTAGGGGTACAGAAGAAAGGCAATGATGCAGCAGAGCCAAAACCCAATAATGAGATAGGGCATGTCCTTTTTTCTGCGATGCTATATTCTCCCCAGAAAAATCTCTAAGTATTCATTAGAACCCACTCTGCATCTGAAAACATTTCCTACTTTTTCAAGCAGCTTCTTGTTCTGTGCTTCTTTACGGCTTTGTCACTGTTGGTCAAGGCTAGCCAGTCATGGGGTGAACTCTCTTTCTCTAAGCAGTCCTTCTGTTCCAGCCTTCAGAAAGGCTTAAGAAAAAGAGATAAGAAGAAATAAAAGGTTTGTGAGGCCTCTGTGAAGTTTAGGAAACTAAAACATTATTTAATAACAATAGAAAGATATTATACATAGAACAACAAGGAATTAACAAGTTGATATATGGTTAGAACTGGTGCAGCGAGGTAGGGGAGTACTCAAACCATGGTTAAAGAAACAGCAGGGATAAAATCTACCAGGGTAGTGCAGAGGAGAGAAGAGGCAGCAGTGGGTGTCCACCCGCAGGGCCAGGCTCATGAAATGATGGCAGCAGTTGCAGTGGTACAGGGCAGCCCTGGAGTGGAGCAGCAGTAGAGATTGCAGCAGCGCTGAGTGGCAGCACGTAGAGCGGCAGAAGCATGAGGTGGTCCTGGGGCAGAGTGGGGGTAGAGATCATGGCAGGCGGCAATGCTGAGCAACAGGGAGAAAAGACGGTCACAAAAGCTCCAGGCAGCAGGTGAAAAGGGGGTGCGGTTTCCTCTGCCACCGTTTTTAAGGAAGCCTCCCAGCCTGCCAAAAACTCCACAACCGGTGAGGTGCACTGACGTACATGGGAGGAATACACTATTGACTGCTTGATGTTTCCATCAAAGATAAACTAACCCTGTTTATCTTAAAACAGGATATCTAATAATTCTTTCCATGGTGTGTGAAAAGCACAACATAAAGGCGGCATGCAAAGTCCCAAATGTCAAAGCTAGGAAAATTTCCATGAAAGGAAAAAAACAAATACAAAAAAACCCTAACAAAACAAAAAAACCCCAACAAAACTAGGGTTGATATGTTTATGAAACCTAATCTTTGTAAGAGTGTCATCTAATGACATGATGAATTCCTTTGTCATGGAAGAAAAATATACCCAAATACAAAGGCATTAGCTTTGGCTGAAAAGATCCAAGCTACAACTCTTTAGAATTTTGTGAAGTATTTTGGGATATAAGCTGTATTCTTTCCTTGTTCCTCATACTTTCCTTGTGCCTCATAAAGTATGGCAAGCAAAAAAAAGCTTGCCTTTTTTTTTTTTTTTCCCCACTCTTCCCTGGAGATCTCCTGTGGGTCATTGTCAGAGATGAGATGCTGGGCAAGATGGGCATTTGATGCGAGCTAGTATGGCCGCTCTTCAGTTCTTAATGTTAAGCCTTCCATTAGCACAGACTAAAAGTCTCATTCTTCAAATGCATATCCTATTAGCACAGCAAGATGCTTCAACAGAAATCTTTAGGTGCGAGTAAAAGACTGAAAACTTGGATCAGTCACTAGAGTCAAATACTGAAACTCAAGGAAGAGAATAAATCTCATCTATGTGCAAAAAGAGGAGATGCGTATTTATATCCCTCAACAGAGAACTGATAACTTGTGCAAAATTTGCCCATTTTTTTATGGCCTGGGCACTTGCACCGACATCTGAGCTCCCTCAAAGTGAGGCTTTTTCATTCTGTTCAGCCAGAATGTACACAGCTGCAAGTTGTGACGCACCCTTTACCTTTTGTCGTTTGCACTGTATACTGTTAAGACCCTAATTTTTCCTTCCCTTAATCTGTCTTTGCTAAATGGAAGACTAAAAGAACATTATTCCTCAGCTGTTGCTTCCCTAAGCTAAAATTCTTCATGCCTGCACAACATTATTAAACTTTGCTAAAAGTTATTCTCTTTTACATTCCTATTAAGCACAGGAAATCAAAAACCTGTGGGTTTGCCTTTTGCTATAGAGAGGATTAGGTCATTGTGATAAGTTGGCACACACTGGCAAACAGAGAGGCATCAACATCGTACTGAAATAAATTGCAGTTTTTCTGCAAATTGTGAGTGTAGCAATGTTAACTTTCTTTAAGAGCCTTCACTGCAACTTGTATGAAAGACACAGTTCTCATACCAGCCTTAAGAATTAAGTCAGGCAATACACTGCACAGATAACAATGGGATAAGATAGATAGATAGATATAAAACTATCATAAATCAGCCTCAAACTCCTTACTTAAGGTTGAGATTTTGAAGACTATATGACAAAGAATTGAATAGCTGATAACTTCTGCTGTAAAAGGTAATAAAATTGAATAGGTGAGAGTCTATCCTGTGAAAGAGCTTCCTGCAGTTGAGGGCTTATAGGTATTCATAGGTTTTCATTTTGCCCAAATGTGATGTGGTACTGTAAAGCAAAACCTTCTGCCTACTTTCTCTTCTTTCTGGAGGTAGCTGAAAACAGGAAGAATCTGATTTGCTATATGAATTCTGACTTTTGTAGCAAAGGGTTAGCAATACCTTGGGGATACTTGCTGCAAGCATTTATTGCAAAATATTATTGGCATTTCCAGGTTCTTCTCTTTGGAAAACCTTAATGTCAGCCAGAATAAACATGTGGAGGGAATCTTCTATCCATAGTATTTGCTTTCTTCTTTTTGTCATCTATCTTGCTATATATACACACAGCAGACACATGCATATAAAAAATACACATTAGTTTTGAATGGCAACCACTTATGATTTACCCACTGGAAAGACTACTGCTAGGAACAAAGAGTTACACCATTTGGATGAAGTAAAATCTGTCCCTGTGACAGCCACATCAAAGTCTACAGAAGATAAGTTCTGAAAGGTTTTTCCCTCCCACAGACAGCTTATTAACACTGGAAGCTGCAGAGTCTTTTTTTCTGCAGTGTATAGTGTGCATGATGATAATGGAAAAATTTACCCCTTCCTAGATCTACTCTAGATACGTTCCAGGTTCCAAATTCTACCCATAGCTGAAGAGTGGTTTGAAAGGAAGCTCTCTGTGTTGCATGGGTGAGCAAATGTGGGCTTTTGTTGACTTTTTTTCAAATTTGGTTCACCTCCAATGCAAGTTTCATACTGCTTTGAAAAGTGAAAAGGAAGTTCTGCAAATCTAATTTTTTCCCTGCTGTTCCTGTAACAGTTCAGATATAACTCGGCTGCTTTAAGATTCTAAAATCTCTAATCATCTAACTTCAGCAGAAGTGCCATGTGCTTTTCAAAGTCCTGAGGAAAAAAATATTACTGAAGAGGAATTTATGAAGAGTTTCCTGAAAGTAGGTGAATGTGGAAAGAAAATTAGTTATAGTCTTTGGTTCAGCTTATTTGTGGCTGAGTGTGTGTTTGTTTAAGGCAGATGGAGTCAGGGCAAAATATATGTGAAAAATTTACTGTTGCATATGCGTGAGTCAATCACATATGCAAAGTAACCAGGTACTGTAGATATTGGAAATGCTGCTTTCCTATCTGGTAGTGTTTACTCAAAATAGAAGAGGATTAAAATCAATGGTTTCAGATGCTACTACACTTTTGTTCCACTAGAGAAGACCAAATCAATTTTATTTATCATTAAATGGGGAAAAGATCCCAAACAACCATCACCTTTCAGAATGTTATCGTGAGATTGTTTCATTAAACTCTTTTCTTCATCGTCAATACTGTTTTTCTAGATTTGTCTGCCATAGAAAGAGGGAGACCTGCCATTCTGACAGGATAAATTGTGGATGATAAAACATATTAACTAACTATTCAGAGTTCTGTAAAATGTTGTCTTTATTGGAAGTCTTGTATAATTAGCAAAGGAATGGAACTGACTGTGCTGATCTCTCCTTCTAATATTCCTTGATTAACTAGTGTTGTACCATTATTTTTCTCTGGTTTTATGATCACCATCATCTCATTTTCCTATTGTGGGTATAACCTCTTCCTAATAACTAATCCACAATTTTGAATTAATACTTTATTGCATACACACTTATTTCTGAGGCAAATCTTGGCTATCCACCAAAGCTATAAGGTAACATTCTATACCCTAAAGTATTTTAAATCATTGATTTTTTTTCCAGATCATTAACAAACTAATAAGCAGACTATTTAACATTGATGCTAAATGTAAATTGTCAATGACAGCAGCCAGTGGTATCCTGCTGACAAGCGATAATGTCATTTCAACATGTCCTCAGAGCATGGTAATTACTGCTGTATTCATGAATGTATATAGCTTGATGTTTACCTGATTTGAATATAAAAGTCTTTCCGCAAATTTCATACCTGATTTCTGCATGCCGAATGCAATAAATAAAATACATTAGGACTACTATCCGCAGAAACAATTAATTCAAATTCCACTGACCTGAGGCCTTCTATTATGGTCTTCCTACACCATCAACAAAAAAACCTTTGTGCAAAGCAGAATTGGTCTGCATTATTGGAATCTTCCTCTTGATTCTCTGTCTCAAAGATGAAATTGGTATTGAGTAAGAATGTCAAAAGAGGTTATGCAATATATAGCTTACAGGGTGACCAATAACACTTTATGTCACTTCCTTCACACTGTATAGAAGCATGTTCTATATTGTTGATGGTTGAAAGCTTGTTGTTTTGGGGTTTTTTTTAAATAAATGTTGAATATACACATGGAAGTCAGCATTTTTCATTTTGCCCCCTGAAAAATTACTAGTCCTGTGGCAGCAATGTCGGTGTTCATTTGAACCAGGAAAAAAACTTTTCAAGTATTATATGAACATAGAGAGAAAAAACAGAGAGCTGGCAGATCTGATTTTCAGAGATCAGCAGCGAGGTGGAACAAGTGTACTCCAAGGCCTTGGGAGCTGAAGGAATAAAACATCAATGCAGTAAGGCTGTAAGATTTCACTTTTCTCATATGTTGAGGAACGAGTAAAAAGCTCAATACTTCATATAATACTGGAGAGATAGAATTCCTTACAGCCTCTTCATGGCAGTTATTATGGAGACTTCAAGCTATATAACTGCTTCATGCAATTCATACTGTATATGACAAATTTCCATGTCTGTACTGTGGAAATGACGGAGATAAAATAAAAACATTTAATCCAAAATGCATGTAGCTGAAGTTAAGATAAAACATCAAAATATTCAAAGCTTTTCCAACACTGAAATAATTAGGCCTTTCCAAAACAAACAAGCAAAAAAACCCTCAGAAATTAAATCAATAATAGTCCTTATCCTATTTTGTACCCCACCAGGAAAAAAAAAATAAAACAAAGCCTGAGGAAGCAGATTAAAGTCCAGTAAGCATCAATTTATATTTTAATTGCATTTTAAAAGGATGCCTTAGAAACAGATCTGGTTTGCCTCCTTGGAAAGCTGTTCAAACCTCATTACCTGGTGGTTATATGCCTTCTTTTAATTTTTGTTTTGAATTTACTCATTACATCCTTTGTTCCTATGTTAACATTGTCCTTTTACACCCTGGCTTTAAGCTCCTGTCTTTACTCTTACTCTATTTATAGAAAGCAGTCGCATCTCCTGTCAGCTTTCCGCAAAGCTGAACAAACCAGCTCATTTCACCTCTTCATATAAAATTGCCATACCCTTTTCCTTCAGCTTTTCCCCTTCTCACACGTGGCTGGTCATGATTTCTTTCCCAATGGGTCCTAGGATTGCATTCAATTCCTTCTCAGACGCATCACGCTCGTGGTTCATAGTGTCCTGTGATTGAGTAGGATGCCCAGGCTTGGCTTCATTGTTTTGTACTGATGGCCAAATTTGTTGGTCCCCAAAGGCATAACCTTTCACTTTGTTCTATGCAGGGGTTTTTTTATTATTATTCTTTTCCTTAAGATCATCCAGTGCTTCCTGTAGGTCCCTTGTAGACAGCATTTCCAAACGTTGAGATGTTGGTGTGTTCTTGGTTAACATGTTATTAACGATCTTAGCAAAATTTGTCCCTGTATCACTAAGCCCTCCACCCAGTGGAGCTTCCCTTTAACATCATGGAGGACACAATCCTCTTGTTCTTATCTTGAATTTGATCTTAACCAGAAACTTTCACGTGGCAGTAAGTCAAGATGCTTTACTAAATCCCAACAGAGAATCTCTTTATTCTCTGTTCCTTCTAGGAAGCCAGGTGTTTTATGAGAAAAGGAAACTTGGTCAGTTTGGATCAATCTGTTTCTTGTAAATTTGACTGTACTCTCCCCTTTTTCTTTAGAGTTTGAACCAGTTTTATGTATTACTAAAACTGCAGTCATGCAAAGCATTTCCTTTCTTGCCAAAGTTACTGCATTTGCAGATTTCTAATTACAGAACACTCTTCGTATTGTAATGGATTACTTAAACATCCTTGCTACTGTACTGATCTTGTGTGCAGCTTTTTTCCAGTCTTCTGGACCAGATATTTTCCAGTCCCTCTGGCTCATATCAGGCAGTACTGCTACTAGGTTGTATCTGTGCTCTGTTTCATCTTGATGCTTATACTTTGCAAAGTCTGGCACTGATTCTGGCTGTTTGCTTTATTATACATTTCGAGCTTTGATACAGCTTTGTCTGTCAGTGAGCCTATTTTCTTCCATTCTGTGTAGGTTCTCAGTTTGTTCCCAGAACTCTTCTAGAGATGGTTGATTTGCTGCAAAGTTTCTTCCCCTTGCCATTTTTTGTATTGTGGGGAAAAAAAAAAAAGAAAAAGAAAAAAAGAGTAGTTAAGTTTCTTTCTCCAAGGGAAGCCTTCCCTCAACCCTCAAGCCTGAACTCTATCTCTAGACAGTGCTTCTTTGTACTCTATTTTTAGGTGGAAGTCTAATACATTATAATTTGATCCTATATGACCACCACATAGACTGACATACTCTGTTTTTTTCAGTTGTCAGCTAATATTGTATCCTGGATCTTACTTAAGTCTCTGTTGGACTTCCTATTATCAAACCCAATCCCAGTTTAAATACCTAATCTCCTGAGAGGAACATCTCCTGGAGTGTGATGTGCTGTCACACTCCAGTTACTTAAACAGAGCTGTAAAGGCTTCTTTCCTCTCAGAAAATGTTTACTGTAGTGGATCCAAATAATGAGGGACTGCTTTATTTTGGGGTAAATAATGGAGAAAGGGACACCGGAAAAAACTTGCAAGCAAAAGATGTGATTTCCATATGCAAGTGAGGGGAGCGAAAGGAGGAATGGACAAAACCCAACTAAAATTTGAAGAACAGCGCACAAAATTTGTTCATGCGTATTTGCTTAAGAACTGAGAAATGTCTGAATTCCAGGTCTTGTTATTATAGGCCCGTTTTCCAGATACTTCTTATAGAATTAGCTTACTTTTGGGGGCAGGGGGGAAAAAATCACATAAGGTTCTATCTGGCAAACAGTTTTATAATCCTCTTCACGGTAAAACACAGATGGCCATTCGGCAGCAATCCAGATGCTCCTGCAGGAAGCTTAGTCTCTCTATGGAGCCATTTGGAGGGTATCCGTGGGTGCTGCTAGCTTGTAACAATGCAGCATTTATTCTCTTCTTTTGAGAGGCGATCTGAAAAAGTAGAAATACTTTATGTCAATAGGGAAATAGCTTTTAACTTTAGAAGTAAAATCTGCTTTCACCTGGAGATATGGATGTGTCCACCTATCCGTAACCAGGATGATCTACACAGCTTCCAGGATAAAACCTTTGGTGTTGCATGCATTCGCAGTCAAAACACATGCATTAAAAACCTGGCTGCTAGTTTGATATTGCATCAGTTGGCGATATGGTATCAAGCAGAATACTGCAGGAAAAGCATTAGTATATAACGTAGTAAGTTATAGTCTAATGAAGAAATCAATGCTTAAATTTATAGTGTAGACAGCATGACATAGTGGTATCTCTTTGAAAGCATATTTCAGGAATATGCTTCTTTTGCCCTGGATAGTAAAATACAGAAGGAACTAAAGAAAGAAAGAAAACAAAGTAGACAGATAATAGAATTCAGTATCACTGCTTCAATGAGACTACTAATAATCACAAAATTGAACATCTGCTTAAGTGCATGTCTGGGTTATAGCATAGCGATAACTATCATAATTGTACCCTGATATTTCCATAGCAGAGACTTTAGTAGATGATAACTAGTATAATGCAAATATAAATGTTATACTGTGTTAAAAGCAGCTGTACAGTTATTTTACCTGTGATTGATAGGCAGAAAAAAATATAAAACAAGTGTTCTGCAGTTTACTTTTTTGAAGGAAATCCTTTGAATCTATTAAATAAGTGAGGAAATGTTGTTATGAATTTCACACTAAATCTTGCAGCTTGCAATGGTGGCAGGGTTTGCGGTACTTTTTTCAATGAAACATTTTTTTACGCTGCCAGATTAGTCTCCATGCTATAAAAAATGAATTCTAGAACAACATAAAGAAATATTAATGGTAATATAACCACATATTGCTCTGTTTGTTTTTGCAATCTTAAATAGAAAAATTTCCATAACAAATCTTTCAGGTGAGATGAGATGTCATGTTAGCTTCCATTGCTCATATGGGGAAGACCTGAACTGAAGACCAAAATCTGGCAGAAACAGCGTTTAAGCATGAGAGGATGAGATGCCAGTGGTGTAAAGCAACTGTGTAGTTAGTTTTAAACAATTAATTCAACTTAATATGCTGCTTTTGTATTCATCTATCGTGATAATGTTGTAGTAGGAGCTAGTTCATAGTTTCAGTTTCAGGTACTGAGCCAAGTGAGATGATCCTTAACCTTCTGAAGCAACTTTGCAATATGCTTGGGCTTCCTAAGACTTTGTGCCTACACCCAGAAGATGATACAAGACTAGGGGCTTTCATTTGTTTTCTTCTGACAGGATGCTGCTAAAAAGGTCTTTGTAATGCCTCGTTGTTCTTCTACCATGTACAGTTTTGGGGCAGCTGGTCTGGTATAAGCCCACATAGTTAAAAGTGAGAGACTGCAAATTTGTAATTCTAAGATGCACTGTTTCTGACATACACAATTAGTAACTATGGCTTTCTGGATTATTATTTTAGGTTTTTTATTTATTATTTTATTAGTATCAGTTGAGAGGGTGATTAAGATATATGGGGATATTGTATAGTTTTAAATGGAGGATATATGAGTTTTATTATGCAATAGCCCTCAAACATCTCGGAATACTGTGGATAAATTTAGGAATATGGCATGTTATAACATTAGTCACTCAAACTTTAAAAAAATCAAACAAAGAAGCTCAACCCAACCCCTCTGCCCTCCCCAGTAAAAAAGACAGCAACAAACCAAACTACTTAACTGAACTACCAGCAGATCATGATGAAATCCTGAAGTAAAACCTATGCAGGAAAGGCAGCTCAAAACTGGGCAAATAGTCTATGGTAACTAGCCATGAATATTTAAAACCAGCTTCGAGTTTTCATATCCTTTTCTCTGAAATGATTACTTCAGCAGTAGGTAGTAAAAACCATTATTGCCTGTTCTATTGTTTTACATTTTAAGTTATTTAATACCAAAATATTAAGGGAGGAATTAGTTTCTCTCTGCTGCAGACTTGGCAGTTTTAGAGCCTCTAGCTTTCCAAGACTCCATGTAGCAATTTCCATGACTCAGGCACATGCTGCCTTATAAGGCTCAAGCAATCCTATGCATGTCTGAAGCAGCTGAGGTGACAATGGCATGAGAGCGGGATGGTCAAAGCATGCATTGCTGTGTGTGACTTCATGGTGACATTTTGGTGACTGCTTAAAATGAGAGAATACTGTGTTGGTGTAAATGGTCTTCAGTTTTCAGCGGTAGCAGCTTTCAAGAAGGTGCCCGTGAAATTCAAAGATTTAAGCCCATAGATTCTGACTAACACTTGCACCATCAGAAGACAGAATAAGATCTTGGGGTTTTAGATGGAAGGCTAATCATAGGAAAAGGTTTACATTGTTGAACACTGTGGGGTTTTTTTCTGACCAATATGGGCCAGAACACTTTAAATCAATTAAATATGTCATTGAAAAATGGCAAAAATTATACACAGTGCCAGTCTCTCCTACTGTGGAAACTTGATTTACCTACTGTGATTTAGAAATATTAAGTCAAAACTAAGTTAATATTGAGATTTATTTAAGTAGTACAAGGTTTAAGTTTTTCTTTCAAGTCCCGTAAATAGTTTGCATGCTGAAATGTAAAGTTTTCAGATTACAAATACACTAATAGAAAATAAATTTAATAGCTGCTTCTCCTCTTCCAGGACAGATATAATTGCAAAGGGAGAGTAAAAAAGCTAAATGACTCTTCAGCAATGACAGTTCAGTAAGAAAACTTCTATTATGTTAAACTAAAAATACTCCAAGTTCATAGAAATTAATGGTCTGGCATCCTCATTAACAATAGCCCATCTTCAATAAACTTTTTTCTTCTAATTTTGATTTTTCTAATAAATGTATGTTATATTAGTACTTGATTGAGATTTTAACAGTTTGACTTAAAAGGAAAGGCTTCTATATTGTACAGTTTAACGGGCTCTGCTTGGAAAAGTAACATTAGCTAAATAACTATTCACAGTACACAGTAGAATTGAACAGGATATTTCATTCACTAAATGTAAACACAATTCCTGTTTGCCTAGAAAATAGCTTCAACTCAATTTAACTCAGATCTTGGTTATTAATTCATTGAAATGAATATTCAAAGTGTGTCTAGGAAAAAACTTCTCAAAATCACATGCTTGTATTTTAAGGGAAAAAAATGCATTGAAGGGAAGACTGAGTTATTTCATTCTGAGAGAAAAACTCAACCAATACAGATTTAGGATCTGATCTTAATTTATTGTAGTGTGGAAAAGAACTCTTATTTTACTGTATATAATTTAATGCTGTTGACATTAGATTAGTATTTTGGCTCTTCTCTAGTTATTCCTGACCCTCGTCCAAAAGCTATTGCTTCTTTACCCTCTTCTGCTGGGACTATCCTCAGGACACAGGACAAGACATGTTAAAATATATCTGTGAATATGTGACTGCATTACCATGTGGTGGTAGAAATGGCTCTGCCCCCATCTGTCCACTTCACTTAAGGATTCAGAAATCATGTCTTCAAAGTTAAAGTAACACTAGTAGCTCTGAGGGTAGTGCTTGGAATACAGTATTTAATATTTGATCTGTTTGGATTTAGGTCTCCAAGAACATCTTTATTATATACCAGATGTGTCTGTCTCATTGTTTTAGTTCCCCCACCAAAGCTGGTTTTTGGTCCACATCAAAGGGTTTCAGCAGATTGCTGGGAATGGATCAGTTTACCTAGAAACTCTTGATGATTTTTATGATGAAATTACCTGAGCTCCTTTTAGGATACTGTTGTACTCCATGACATAATTTGGCCATAGATTTTGGTCAGAGACCGTATCAAACACAGTTTATAAACTTCCTGCAGATAATATTCTGTGTGACTTCAAATATATTCCTTATAATTCCCCTGCACAGCTCGTCCTCTGCATGCTGGAATGAACAGCTGACTTGCTGTTCTGGTGCCCACTAGTCCTCAAGAGTAGTCCCGGAGACCCATGACTTTGCAATCTGTTATGTGAATTGCCTGCTGTTTTCAACTAAACTTCGAGGCAAAACAAACCCCGGGCAAAATGCAGCTAATGGTGTGACTTCAGAAATTATTTGCAGTGGCGACTGGTTTACTTTTAAAACACCAGAGAGACTGTTTTTCTGGTGGCCATCCCTCATAGATTCAGATGCTTATTTTATGATAGCAGTTAAAGGAGAACCCCAGATGCTCTCTGACCCTTTTAGGTGGCTTATGGGTTTTTAATAGGACAGCTGAGAATTAAGTCCCCAGTAATCATCATAGGGACATCATGAAGTCAATTACATGTATGCTTGCAGGATTAGACCTTAGGTCAGCTCAATATTGCTAATATTTTTCCTTAAGTGTCAGAGATGCAATAGGTTTAATGCCTGGCGTACTTCAGAGAGATGACTGCATCTGTTCACAGAACGCTCTTTGCGGTCACTGTAATTAGCTTCAATGACTGAACACTCTCCCAAGATGAACTCAGTTGTTTCCAGGACTGCAGTTTATTTTGAGTTTTATACAGGTTAAATCTAACATTTAGGTATCTTAAAAATGCACGTAGATGTAGAGAAAGCAGGTTCTACTTACCTTATCATTCCTTCAGACTCTGTAGGGACAGGTACAAACAAGGAGTGGATTTCACACTTTCAGTAAAAGTACAGACCACCGTTATTCGTGATGAAATCCCTGGCTTTTCTTTGTTGTATTCATCAAATTCACCTTCATAATTTTAAACACGGAAGATCATTTGAGTTTGCTTATAGCTGACTGAAATACTTGTGCAGAAAAATGTTCTCTGTGGTGTCACTGAGCTGGTTAGCTTGATCTCTGCTACTTCTGTCCTGAAGTTACTGATTCTGTCAGTGTTTAGAAGGGATGTATGTTACATACTAGTCTCACTTCTATGACAACAGATTTTGGTTTAGCTTTACAAAGCCAGTCAAAGCATTTGCATGTCCTTTTTGCATTAAAACTTCTCCTTGCCTTTTCCTTTGGCTAGGAAAACAGGTGAACTGTGTTTTGTTTCCCATAGCTCAGTAACTTCTGGATTAGACAGCCATGTAATTCAGTCTGTATGGTTTACCTTGGAGTGCTCTGATGTCAGAGGCAGCCCCTAAACGCAGCAGTTTTGCAAGGAAGGTGTCTCAAAACCACACCAGAATTATGGTCCAAAAGCTTCCTTGCCTATCTGGGGTGGGACGGGGGGGAAAGCAACTTCTGTGCCACTCAAGCCTTGCTTAAGTTTCTACTCTATTTGCAGCCTATGCAAATGTCTACCACTATGAGTTTATATTTTGTAGAATTAATATCTCACATGTTGTTGCTGAAAGAGGTGGCCAACCCTGAAGATTTGGTGATTTCTGTTCTGGCTGAAATGGTGGTGTGATTGCTGCTGTTTCCAATGCTCAGAAATATTTACAATTATATCATTATCCTACTTGTAATAAAAAGCAGTTTTTCTTCTCCCCATCACTCCATCATACTCCCTCAAATGTATAATGCAAGTTGAATTAAGGTGCAACAATTCATATTTAAAACAAGCAAACAAACAATTGGGAGTACAGACAGTGCCTTGATGCTGCTCATGTAAATCCCAATGGTCTGTAGGTAGACCGAGGACTGCCAGACAGGACTTGTATATGCAAGAAGGAGAATTCATAATCTTGCGTTAGAAAGACCCTACTTCCATTTTTGCCCTTTAGAAAAGGTCATTGATCTCACGATGACCTAGAAATCATTAAAACTATACTACTGAGCAAAGATCCAATTTAAATACACCCTAATGCACGTTTTCTCACGTGTATGAAATAGGTAAAGCATGGCCAGCCTTGACCACATCAGGACAAAGTGAATTTTTGTCTCTCACTCGGAGCTTATTAATTTTCAATGACATAAGAAAGTGTGTAGTGGCTATCAAATTAGCTCTTTGAAATGTTTTGGATTTCTAAAATGCTTTAAAAAAATTCTCCTTTAGTCATTGTATTACAAAGTTGTGGTCATCGTCCACCCCCACCCCCCAACCCGTCCCCTCCCCATTTTTTTTCCAACTTAATTTTTGCATGTCTCAGGTGAAGTGCTTATTTAAATTCACTAGGAAAATCTGTAATTCTGTGTTCATAGATGTGTGGAAAGCATAAGCTTATCATAATAAAAGGGAAGGGAGGAGGAAGGGAGGATATTGTCAATTTTTTTTCTTTACCAATAACATCTTAAGTCTCTCGTAATTGGCTGTCCTTTAATCACATCCTTAACAACCTGTGATGAGTGCACCTCATCACTTGCAAAACTTGCCTGTACTATTTTTAGGTTTCCCTTTTCTCAGATTATATCAGCAAGAATTTATCTAGAAATGCTTTCCTTAGCTTGTTCCTAATTATGATTAGGATTCCAAAGGTCATGCCCCTCAACAATATGAAGAAGTTGACTTTTCCCTTTAATCACAGTAATTTCACATTATTTAGCATGTGGCCTCATAAAGATGACAATTTGTTCCATTTCCTATCTCTCTCTCTCTTTTTTTTTTTCCCCCCAGAAGTATTTATTTTTCTTCTGTAAGCAGAAAGAAATTAAGACAATAGCTGGCAAGAGCTTATGCTCCTGTGCCTCTTCTTGGGTTGTTCATATTCCATTTACGGAAATAATTTTTCATAAGGATTGAGAGGATAACACATTATTAGATGTATTTCGTTTGCCTAACCTTATGGAGATGATGGCAATATCATGACAATAGAAACTACTGCAGCTTTCTTGTTGCAGCTTGCTTAGTTCGCAAAGGTTACCAGTTGCAGGCTCCACTTCTTTTATGGCCACTTTAGTAAATTTCAGAGTCAATTTGTATTGGCCATTGTATAATATTGTTATAAATATTATACAACATTACAATTTAATTGTATAATATTTAAGTGATTTCTGATTTTCCCCTTTTACTTCCTCAGATCGAGCTAAAGTGGAAAAACTCCAGTTTATTCCCTCTTTGGGCAGCTTCTGTACTGCATTTTTGATTCCATACAGAGCAATGCAATTTTTTTTATCTTCTGCATTGCTAAATATGTTACTTGACTTCTATCATAAAATTGATTCATCAAGAGCTTTATGAGTACAGAAATCTGTACTACGCATAAAAGAAGGTTTGCCTGCCATGTTGGTAGTTGTCGTGTCATATTTTCTAGATTCTCACGGAAAAACTACAGAAGTGGCAATAGGAAAAGCATAAGGCTGCTACAACATTCTGATTTATTGAAAGACAACCAGCAAACATCTTATATGAAAAGTCATTTGATCTGCACCAACAACGTGTATGGATGAAAAGGATGTACTTTGTAGGATACTGAAAGCAAGTTGCTTGTAGTATATATTATTGCCTGCTGTGCCCATCATATTGAATTAACACTTAGTGATCTGGTGAAAAATAGTGTCTTGATCAATTGTTTTGGGAATGCCTATAGGAAAACTGATGTGTATTCCATTCAACCCCCCAAAATCAATGAGATGTAGCTGACTGCGCATATTTGTTGTCATTAAAGCAGCTCAAATTCAGATTCCTGTTTAGTGTGCAATGAGAAATCAGCACTTACAGGACAATAACAACTATTTTTAGCCAAGACTAGTTTTTGTATCCCTGCTTCAACCATGCAGACAGATCACCCGCTGCACAGTAAGTGTCCTCTCAAAAATAAATAGATAAATAATTTTTAAAAATTTAGTAATTACTAGTTTATGTTAGTGATGTCCCATGAATTTGGCAAAAAGTTCATTTTTACAAGTACCATTTGGCATACCCCAAGCTTTAAAAGAGTCTTAAAACCTCTCAAGAGAGGGAACTGAAGTAACAAAAGAGACAAAATTTAAAAAGAAATAGCAAAAGTGATGTTTGAAAGTCAGGTCAAATATATTCTTATCTTCAGTGGAACTCTGTGCATCAATCTTGCTTAACACTTCAGCCTTAACTGCTAAATAATAATTTACAAGACCTGGCAAACGAACAAACAAAAATATCATTACTTTGTCCCATATATGAAAAATGCTCTTTCTTCAAAATGTACGCATGAACAAGATTTTTGCCGTGATTTCTTTGCCCTGACTTAGAGACATAGAAAAGAGCATTCTGGAAATAGGAATTTCTCTTAATAGAAATTAGTCTAGGAGTTTTGCAATTTTTTTTTAATCTTATAAAATACAGAAACTGTAAGATTCTCTCCCTGAATCACAGAAGTTCTTCTCACGTGTTCAGCTTCCTCAGCAAGCTCTCATATAGAGAACTCTTCTCACTACACAGTTGTACAATTAAATTTGAAGAGTAAGCATTCAAAAACTTTTACAGGAAGTTGGGAATTGAAATTACTGAGGCAGAATTGCCATATTTTTAAAAGGTAAAGGAGTTGTTGCAGTTAGGTTTGCCAGGAGGTGTAAACTCTTATGAGAAAACTGCTACTAACATCAGGTACAAAAAGCATTCCTTAGCTCTCCTTTTTCGTTAATGAGGGAAATACTTTATCACCCAGTTGACTATGACTTAGTGACGAGATTGTGCATTCAGCACCTGCAAAAAGTAGCAAAGATTATCAGCCACTTGAACCAAAGTCCATTTGCAAAAATCAATTCTATCATGAGAAAAATATTTGTTAAATTTTTTATCTTCGTGAAGGATTGATGTTCAATGTCACAGAAAACATCCAGCCCTTGGCTGGTGCTCAGAAATTGCTGTTTGCTTAAGCTGTTGTACCATTACAACATTGCATGTAAACAGAAACAAATTATGAACATTCATTTCTTAGAGGTGAGAAATTATAACATGGAGTGATGATTACTTTGCCTATGTGTTTTTATCTATTAGACATGTCAGAACACACTCATAAGTGATATAAACACGTAACAAGATTTTTGTGTACCTGGAGTCCCAGGTACCACCGCACAATCTCAGTGTCTAAGCTTGTTTCAGGGTCTACTGTAAGAAAACTCTCCTCAGTTATGCAACCTGTGGATAAGAATCGTGGCATTGCTTGGTAATATTTCAGTGATTTCTCCAGTGTTATGTTTGCTATTCAGTATATTTATCCTGCAGCAAATGCAAGGTAACTATATTTTCGTTATAGTTGAGAGGTGGGTTGTTAAAATATGCTTCTTGCATGATCATTGAAAAATCAGTTAATTAGGAAAGTCTGAATCTCCAGTGTTTTGAAACCATTTGGTCCTGACTAAATGAGCACCGAGTAGTTATGAAGTCAGAATTTTCAACCCCCTCCATGCTATTAAGCAACGAAGCAATGCAGATAATGCAGAACCCTGCGCCATGCTTTGTCCATTCCCCTGTAAAATAACCAGAAGAGTAGTCACATCTTTTCAGTCTGAATGGCTCTCTTTAAAACAAGCAAACAAAGATGCTCCTAGGCAACAAACATAGGGCATTTCCCCTCCCCTTTGGCACTTGTGTTAAAGAGCTTAGTAGTACCTTCCTTACGGACATCCTAAAACAAGAAGGGAGTTTCTGATATGTTGAAAGGCAATAGCAGAGACAGACACACCTTTGGACTGGCCCATTTTTGCCCTTCAAAGTATTTTTGATCTGCTTCTAACCTCACCGCCCCTGCCCCGCCCCCGCCAAAGTTCTCTGAATTGCCCTAAGCCTCTCTTCCTCCAGCTGTAGCAGCTAGCTTGGGTTTTTCTGCACTACCTATCTTTTCTGTGCACCACTCCCATCCCCTCCAAAATAAAACCCATCCTTGTTTCCCAAGTACCAGCACAGATAACTCTAACTTCCTCCACCACTGCAGCTTAGGGGCACCTTTGCATCCCCCTTCTCCCAGCAGCCACTTCTCTCCAAATCCCTGACAGTTCCCTGCAGGCAAGGAGCATCCCTTGCTGTCCCATCCGCATACGGGACACGGGGTATCTGTCCCGTATATCCCCTGCAGTGCTGGTACAGACACCGTGGCATGCCCTCGCAGCTTTCTTCAGCTTGCCTGTGGGCAGGGGGAAGATACAGGGCGGAGGAGGTAGAGAGAAGAGTCCTGCTGGCTCATCGTTGCCACATACAGCATGCCTCCAGCTCTTGTCTCGTTTTGTTCTCCATGCCTGCCATCTTCTGTTCTCCCACAAACCCCTCGGTCACAGGAAATACAATTTTACTGCTGAAGGGAGGAGGGAGAACTTTCGGTTTATATAAAAAGGAGCTGCAAGCAGAAGAAATAGAAATCCAAGTGGGATAGAGAGAAAAGTGAGGCATACTTGGGGTGAGAAGGTTTTTGTGGTTCTCTTGGAGGAAATTTGCTGACATAGTGAACAATTATAACGGTGTTTTTCTACCATAGGTAAGTAAAATGTATTTAATTGTGAAGCATTTTACAGCCATGTGTGCAGTATATTTGAACTGCAAAGTGCTGTTATACTTGGCTGTAATATAAAAGTAAATTCTAACTTTTTTTAATCCAGTGAAACAGCTTGAGCTATTATATTAGTCATTATGGACCCCAGCAGCGGTGTAGAAATCTCATTAGGAATGTAAATGTCAGGTAGGACACTTAAAAACCTCATTATGGGGAAGAACCCAAGTACCAAAAGAGACATAAATTGCTGGCCAAGCTGAATATTGCAGAAGAGAAATCCTGCAGAGTTCTGTAATGTGGTTTAATAGGAAGGACAATTACTACCATCTTTATCTTGATATAATGAAGATTAAATGCACACATAACTAGTCTTGTGCTTAAACTGACTGACTAAAAAGAGAGTAGTGTAGAGAAAGGTAATAAGTCTCTTTAAATATTGGATAAAGCTCTTAGGGCAATAAAAACATTTTGCAGGAGTTTTATATACTTTAATAACGTATCTGTTAATAGTAATGCTGCCGACTGATGTGGTATAAAATTACATAAATATGCCTATTTCAGATCTGAATTCCAGGCTTACTCAGCAAAAACTGCTCTCCTAATACACACTTAGCTATTCATTTCATTGGCCTCTGTATTTTGTTGACTTGCTTTGTGATGGAGAAGCCACACTCCACCTGGCAAGAGCATGAAGAAATGCCAGGTAAGAAGGCAAGCCCTTGTAACTGTGCGGAGAGTTGGGATAGGACCCTCACGTGTCTTTAAGTGATTTCAAAGCCAGATTGGATGAAATGAAATGGTAATGTTTGAAGATGCACACTTGTGACCTGCTGCTGTAGTGATGATGCTTTGCTTGTTTGGCAGGAAGAATAACACTAGGAATTTGCAGAGGGGATGAGGAGAACACAGAAAAACATATTTTGACTGCTTTTCACCTTTTTTAACCTCATTCTGTTTTTCTCTCCTTTCATGACTTTCCCCATTATCAGGGAAACTTTGCAGTACAGCAGGATTGACTGTTTACTTTGATGTAAATAAAATTAAACTGGACTTCTTGCAGTCAATCAGTTTTGATTATCTTGATTTCTCTTTATTTAAAGTAAGTCATAAAGGGTGTTATAGTGCACCCAGAACTCTGATCGCATTGTAGAGGCTAATCAGAATACGGAGCTTTATGCACTCTATCGAGATTAGCCACATGGTGATTAGGAAGGGCCTAACCAGGTTCAAGAACCTGCCTAACAGAGGCATGAATATGCAGGAAGCATTGTGCACATTCAGCAGCTGAGCTGTTGTATATAATAGATGGCATGAACGTGTTTGTTTTTAAATCAGTGACAGAAACACTGTCCAAAGAAAAGTATAGCACAACACGTGTTTCTTCTTTTTGAGGAAAGACAGCAGAACCAACATGAGATGCAAGTAATAAAAGTACTGGGATGAGTTTGCTATATCCATAAAGCATAAATTAGTTGGGCTTTAAATCTCCATTGGATTTGCTCATTCACTGCTGTCCATATAAAACCATCACTCTGTTTAGCACAATTAGGCTTGATTGTTTAAATGGCCTGGATTGAAATAGCATTAATTAGCTATGTCATGCTATTACTCATTGTTCATAAACTTGCTGTTACCATTCAGATCATGCTTGAATTTACTGGCAGAGCAAAGCCTAAAAACATATCAGACAAAGTGTACATTGTGGAGCTGTTTCATTTTTTGCTTATTCACTTTTCTGAAGGAAGACATACTGCAGTGCTATGAAAAGCTTTTCAAATCTAAAATGGGGTAGAGAAAGAGAGAGAAGAGGGAAACGGAAACATATTTTATTTGTTTGGGTTAATATGTAGCTTTGCAACCAGGAAACCTTCCTATTTTCCCCCTTTTAATAGTCTATATTAAAATTTCTAAATTGATTTCCTGGGTGTGCAGAGTTATTCTTTGCCTTTTCAGAGATCACAGTCCATTAATTTATAGGCACAAGATTTACTTTCCTTCTCACAGATGTTTTACTTTGCCTTGTTTCTATACTCACTTTTTTCCTTTTTAGCTCTTTTATAATGAGCACACGAACTCAAGAAACACAGAAAAACTTCAGATTTAACTAGTTCATTTAAAACAATACAAAACCAAGCACAGAGGAACAAGTATGCCATGCTTATTGTGATTCAAGCTACTTCAAAAAACCAAAGCTGAAACACAAATGCCAGTGTTTATGTTCATTTACACAAACAAGTGGCTGTTCGTGTATAGTATGCGTTTTTGTTATTTAAATGAAAAGTCATTTTTCTAGTTGTGAAAAACCCAGCATTATCAGATCCCTAACCTCATCTAATAGCAATAACTGTGCTCTCCTCAAATCCTGCTTTGTGCTCAGCTGGAGCACCAGCTTGCTCCTTTGGTGTGAGCAATTACTGTCATAAGGCATAAATCTGCTTCATAAAGTGACAGTTTAAGCTCAGAATTCTTAATGCTGGGCCTCTTAGCATAATGGTTTCTTAACATAACACTCGGTGAATCACCCATGTGGATCAAAAAGAAATCCTGAGTGAAAAAATTGTTCTGTCTTCCAGAGGAACCTGTGATTGGCTTTATACTGCTTAGGCGTATAAACTACTGTTACTTCATTCAACAGTAGAACTTGTACTGAGCTCACAACAAAACTTCATTGAGAGACCCCAAGAAGACAGGAAAGAATGAATGTCTGTAGTTTAACAGATTGTCTTCTCCCTTTTTTGTTTTATATAAAACAGTAGTTTTATATAAAAAAATAAATCAATGGAGAGACATAATGACAAACAGTAACTCCTCCTTTAAAACATGAGCCTTCTGCATTGGTTGGGAAAACTTCCTTGCATAAGACATGTTGATACATTTAAAGAATACATTAAGTTACAAGTTAGAATTCTTCAGTTCTTCAGGGTGGACAAAAATAAATAATTAAATAAAAGCTTACCGCTCACAAGAAGTTGTCATCATTGAGAAACTTCATCAGTCCGTATGTAGATGATGTAGTGAAAGGAAACGGGGTCTTTTGCTGCTCTACTTTCTTGTTAGGACTGTATGACATGTAGTTTTTTATATAACTGTTGTTATTGAGTCCTGTGGAAATTTCCAGATGATTGGATGTCATGGTTCTCAAATTCTAGTGCTAATTTAGTTTTCGACTTGCTGATAAACTTGGCAACTTTCACTGTCCTTCCCTAATTACAAAAGAGAAATATTGGCCTCCTGAGAAGCTGGTAGAATAAGTGCCTAATGATTCTACAATTAATGTAATCTTTATGCAGCAATTTCAGCTGTTGTTCAATGTCCAGGATGAATCTTTTCATAGTAGCTATCAGATATTTTCAGAAATTGTAACTTAGTCAAGAGCACAAGATACACATCTAATCAGAACTTCCTGAAAGTAAATCATATTCATGCAATGCAGACAGATTTCCTCCGTAAAAGAAGTTGAGAACACTAACAAGAAAAAAATCATTCTGTCGAACATATAGCACTTTTAATGTGCCCAAATTTTGTTGAGTGCTCTTAGACTATCTTTTAAAAATAGATTTCCAAACACAGCTAAACCACATCCTGGATGCAAACCATACCACAACTATATGTAATTTTGATCCAGAAAAATTACTCACAACTGTCAAGAGTATCTTTTTATAACTTTCTTTCGATATATTGACATCCATGTAAGTCTCGACAGATGCGGTTTAGTCAGTAATTCCTACTGGCATTACTAGTATGGCTTAGAAAAAAGAGAGTGAGTCACCTACCAGACATAATAACCGTATTAGGAAGGATGGTATTTGTCACACTGATTTTTGCCTGCCTGCCAGCAGGACATGAGAAGGTAGCTTGTCTGGCTTTAATTTCCACACACCACACCACCACCACCCCCCGCATCCTCCCTTTCTCTGATTTGGCTAAACCTAGTTCTCCTGAAGCCAGTAGAAACACTTTTCTCGTCTCACATAGCTTTGACTCACGTAACCTTTCACATATGTTTATTTATTTTTCTATTTAAGACTTATTTTCATTCAGGAATCCCAGCAAATATTGCAAAACTCCTGGTATTTAAACTAATTTATAAAGGAAACCCTCCATCATTTCAAAGACCTACAAAGTCTGCAATTAGAAACTGAATAACACAATGCAAATGTGTCAGGAGAAGATTTTTGAAAATCCAGATCAGGGCAAGACCTGAAAATTGTGTCTGTGGTAAGTCTGAAAGATTGTGTTATTTTCTCCCTTACTTTCAGTAGTTGCCTCTACTGGCTTGGTGTGGATTAGTTACTGCAGTCTGGCATGTAAATTCACAACTTTGTCTCACTGGAGTTAAGTTTTTGTAGTTCTAGTATATTTTTAAGAATTCTGAACTCTGTGTTCAAAGATTTTCTCCCATTTGTTTTGTTTATAGTCTAAAGCACCTACAAAACCAACCAACCAAACAAAACTCCTCAACAACCAAATGCTTGCTTTCATAAATCATCATTCATTTTATTACCTAGACCTTGGTGGTGGAATATAGGATGAGATGAGATGAGATATGCAACAGATGAGATGCCATTTTTTCTACAGCTGAATGTCAGTAAGATGGAGACCTTCCTGCCTCTTAGCATTAGCTAAAGAAAATTTCCTTTAAAGTAACACATGAATTAGAGCAGTATAAACAGTAAGTCTGCCAATTCATTGCTATAGACTTCTGTCAGGAATCTGAGAGAACTTGGTACTCGATTTTGACATGCATGTTTATTTTACACCACAAGGTTTGCTTTTTCTAATCATACTTCTCCTCAGGGTTTATTTAGTTTTGCCAATACTAACAAAACTATTTGTGTGGTACCTGCTGGATTATTATCAAAGACATCTAGTAAGTCATTCTACACCCTCTTCTTAACATATTTTTAACTCAACTACATAAACAGTTAACTTATTCCTTAAGTAACTGCCTTCCAAATCCCAGGTCACTTAAGTATTCTCTGACTATGTATGTACTGGATGTCATTTGTTAAATTTTGTTTCCTCAACATTATTACAGTGAAATGCTCTATCAGAACAGAGTGAAATGCTCTGACTATCAGAATATACTACTGGTCATACATACGCTGCAGTCATTCCACACTTGTATGGGCCTCTCATCCTTCTTGTACTGCTTTTCGTTGACAAAATATGGTTGAAGATGGAGTCATTTGCTAAACATTTAATTAGATGTTTGCTTTTTGCCTTTTTTTTTCTTGGTGGGGGGTGGTGGGGAGTGGTTAGTAATTGGCCACTAACTTTAGTATCTCTTTGGACTCCTGAGATAGACAAACATAATGTTTTTCAGCTTGATAAACTAGAAAAACTAGTTCAGTACTTAACAAGCAAGAAAACTCAATGCCTATTTGCATGCTCTTGCTGCTTTAGGATACTCTAAATTTACCAGATCTCCAAAGTAATCTCATTTTGAGATTAATATGCTTAACAGTTTATACCATCACTGCTTAATTTTCTGCTGTTTATCATTGATCAGTGCTGAGAATTCTTACAGACTCTCGTGTATTTTAGCATTTTTCTGTCATGACTATTATTATGCATTGTGTTTTCCAGAGACAAATTTCTCATGGGATTGGTGAATCAACATTTTCTGCCAAATTTCATGAGTGTTTGGCAAAGTGACAGTATTAATTAAAGAAACTTGCCGGCAGTTCAAGCGTGGTAATGTAAACAGGAGCACTTTAGGTTTCCAGACGTGTCTTCTAGCCATTTAGTGGTGAGATTTTAGTTCCTAATCACGAGTTCTCCTTCTGAATGGCAGGTAAATCTTCCTTCAGGAAGACTATTATTCCCATTCCAGATGAAAACAGATTAGGTCAGCTGAAGTTGTCACCCTTCTCAAGAAGACTGGTTTTGATTTTGTGATTGGGGACTGCAGGGGGATGGTGGCTGAGAGAAAGTAGAGTAAGTTTTCCCTTGAGGTGGTCATCTACCAGGAAAATGAAGTAGGTGAGGAGATGCATAATTTTCCATCACCAGACTTTAATAACGATTTCTAAATCTTCATTATTGATGTTTCTGCATCATCTGCATAGAGGACAAGCACAGGCTTATTTTAGCCTTAAGTGATTTGTGAGCTGTATGATACCAAACTGTTGGTGAAAATCACTTGAGTGAGTACGACTGCAGCCCTCATTTAGGCTGCTAAGCAAGCTCCTATTCTGCTATAAAGGCATGTTGTTATTTTCTGGATAGAAAAATTTAGGTTTGAAAACAGTAGATAGAACATTTATTGTGAGGATCTCTGATCACCAGTTATATAACAAAAGGATTTAATTCAGACCCTGCATAAAGACTGTTGCTACAAGGGCAAATTCTCATCTGCTGTGTTTGCTGGGAAAGATGTTGATGTGCAGCTACAACGTGATTCTCCTTTCTTCCTGCAGTTCTAGCGAGAAAATCCCCAGGACGAGCCCGGGGCTGTGCCTATTCACCTAGTTCTGTGTCGTTAGCCTCCAGGCTTTCATGTCTGTACTTCGCTCTCCAGCTGAGTAGGCTTTCTTGCAGGCAAAGAGGCAACATTTAGAGGCAAGCAACTTGGCCAGAATATTTTAATATTTAGTACTGAAAAGCTATTTCTAGTTCAGAGTGGTATTCTAATTTAAAGTAGCCCTGCTGGTTTTGATGGTACAGGGAAAACACTTAAGCTCTGCTTTAACCCAGTTAGTTAGTCCAGTTATCAATAACGAGGTTCCAGCCAGGACTCAGGATAATTAGGCGATGTGTTTATGTGGTGCTTTTTTCTCTGGCTAATACTTGAGCTAGATGTCTGCAATTTATCCTGGGTAAGGATACATTTGCTGCAGCCATGCTTCTGACTGTGGTGTAGACATACCCTATGACTCTCATTTCTCCAGGGAAATAGGCAAGTTTTCCTGGCGTAAATATAAAAAACCTATCAACTGTATCGTACTTTTCTTCATTGCCTTCATTATTTTGCTGCTGCTGTTAGGTAACAAGTCAGCATTTAGCCATAAACATCTCTGCCATGCAAAAGATGTACTCTGACCTATAAACATCCCACTGTGTTGCAAGCATGTATATGATTTCTGAGTGTCTTTTGTTGGTTTGGGTTTTTTTTTCCTTCATGACTGCAGGGCTGTTTCTGTGGGTGAGTTTACTTACTCATCTGCACCCTGCGTTCTTCCATTTTTACTATCTGGCCTTTTCTTTAGAAGTAAATCAAAATGCACAGATTTGTTTCGGATATAAATAGTGAATATTTCTGATAACAAAAGATACTATTTTTGAACCTACTCTCTCAAAAAGAGAGAAGCATAGAGCTTTTACTGTGACCATTTTATTGGATGGAAATTCATGTGAATCTTTGTGAATTTTACTAAGAAGAAAGCAACAAGACTTGACTTGTTTGTGTAAAATCCCTGTTTATGGATAAGCTTTCAAAAATTAATGAAAACTTGATCCTTCTTAATTAAGCTGCAGCTTCACAACTGCAAGAAAAATGGCTTAGAATAAATTGATTAAAAGTGTAGAAAGGGCTATTATGGAATTTTTCCTGAATTTAAGTCTTGTGATGTATTTGAGTCAAGTCATTCTGTGCCACGTTCACAATTTATAACAGCTGACTTTAAGTGTACTTCATTAGCGTAATGCCAGTGAGAATTTTCCACTTACTGAACTTACTGAAAACCTAACGAATGCATAAGGAGATTTAACAAGATTTTAATCCATATTAATCTAAAACATGAAGAATAAAAAATAACAATGAAGTTTTCACTTGTAGCATGTCCTGCTTTGAGTCAGAACAGAACTCATTCTGTTCAGTGATTTTACTTTTCATTCTCTGCTCAGTGATGGCACTTTCTGAAGTTGACAGGATATTTTTGCAGACAGTGTCTGCTTCCAGAAATGCTAGAGCTTGATGTTTACAGTCACTGCCAGCGACTGGGATGCAGAAAGGGTCTTGCTTGTATTTTCTCCTGTGCAGACCAAGGTCTCTGCTAAACCCTGTGTGCCAGGGTGGGGGTGCAGTGAGAGGCTGCACCTGTGGGGAGGAGCGGACAGGACAGGTGACCCTGAACTGACCAACCAGGTGTTCCATTCCACAGATGTCATATTCGGTATAAAGCTGAGGAATCATAAGGGTAAAGCTCTTCTTCAATGCCCGGTACCCAAGGAGGACTCTGTCCTTTTCTCCTTCAATCCCAATCTGTGAGTTCCTGAATCTAGTTGCAGAATCCAGCTCCTAATCTGGTTCCTCTCTGATGCTGAGTCCAGTTTGGGACTTCCCCAGCACCCATCCACAGCATCCGTGGTGACAGTGACATGGTTGCCATCGGGGGGGGTGGGATTCCAGTTTGGGACTTCCCCAGCACCCATCCACAGCATCCGTGGTGACAGTGACATGGTTGCCATCGGGGGGGTTGGGTTTGGTATTGGTATTGTATATATTTGTGTATATTTCATTTTATTGTTATTATTCTCATTAAAGCAGTTTTAGTTTTCTTTTCCAATAATTCTCTCTCTCTTACTCCTTCTCTCTTCCCCTTTGGGAAAGGAAAGGGGTTAACAGAGAGCATCTGTCACTTCCCTAGTGACCAGACCAGCCCTAGCCCTTGACATAGTGCAATTGATCACATTAATGATTCACATAACCTAGAATCCCTGAGTTTTTTGAGACCTTAAGGGCTGTTCAGCACAGGAAATTTATATACACTATACTCTTCCCAGTGTTTCAGGGTAGGTAACTGGAGCCTGGCTCTGTCGGTAGGCTGTCTACTTAGAGTGTAACCATTAGTCATGCTATTACAGCGTTACTATAACCCATCTTAAAAACAACAACAAATTTATATAAAATGAATTCTAGTGCTCCAGTACATCAGTCTTTAAGATGAGTTTTACGTGAGCTTAAATAAACTTGTGCTTTAGAGAGGCGGTATGCTTATTTTATGCAATGTTAATAGTAGGTTGTTTTTCCTGTAAAATGTAAATGGATTCAGAGGTTTTGTTTTATTGCTGTCCCCGGTAATGACTTATTGTTTGTTCACAGGAGTAGCAAAAGCCATCTTAAAGTGGAAGTTACTTTTTAACATTTCTAGATACACGGGTTGATCCTGATTTCATACTTTTTCTTACTTCAGAGACTTCAGCGCTGCTGCTGTTGTTTTTATGCCATCCAAAGTCATGACCTTGCTC
>NW_010416913.1:33297-42011 GCF_000710305.1 Buceros rhinoceros silvestris | reverse complement strand
CAGCAGGAAACTGGAGACCTAATGTTCGAATAATTAGCATTAGTTGAACATTATTTGGGGATTGGTAATATTTCAGACTAAGATTTTTATACTTTTTATTCAAATAATCAAATCTTAGTAAAAGCCACAATGAATACAGGGGTTGATAGTCCTGTTGTGTTATGTGTCTGCATCCAGCTTTAAAGCCAAGTTTGAAATTATTTCCTGTCTGCATCATTTTTAGCAGTCAGACTGATTTAAGCTGTTTGAATAAACCCACAAATGTCACTAAGTAATGATAGCTTACCATAATAGCTAATATTCTAATATTGCCAAAAAGGAAAGTCTTGTGCAATGGACATAGAAACAACAGAAATTGGTGTACTCTTCAAAAAGCTTCTGAAGTTCCTTTCCAGCACTACAAATCCATGAATAAGTAATTAAGTTTTTCATTAACATAAATCTTTATGTATTATAATGTCAAATGAGTGAAAGATGACGATTCAACATAAGAGTTTTAACCCTTTTAAAAGAAGAGTGATTTTAAAAGGGAGTCTGTGCTCCATTAATCTTAGGCAATATAATAATATAAATATAGTGACCGGGAGAGCCAAATGTGGGATTTTTTTTTCCCATGAAGGAATATTGAGAGGTTTCAGTTGTTTTCTGTCATAAGCTAAGTTAAAATGTTGACATTTGGGAATTTTAATCATTTTTAGAATATTCTATCTGTTTCCAAATGGTAACATTATCAATTATATTTATATACTTTAATAGCAATTCTATTTTTAGGGGGTGATTCAGCTGGCAAATCACACTCGTCTGGCATTGCCTTAGAAGCACTACACAATTACACCTGGACTTCAAGTGCTGCTTCAGTAGTGTGGAGGCCCTGTCTGAATCGATATGTATGTCCTACACAACTTAGAGGATCTAAAATAGCATTAAATGCATATGTTTAGGGTGCTGAATACCACTGTTAGAATCACCTGTGTATTTATAAGTTCTGTTGCTTTGTTTTTATATCTTGTGGAAAGAACAAATTTGTAAGTTACCAAGTTAATTCTATGAAGAACTTAATGAAGCAGAGCATTTGATCATTTAACTCAGTTTCTTTCACTTAGAACTTGATATAGGAATGTTTTTTAATCTTTTCTAGTTCTTTGTAGTGTTGCAGATTCTTCAAAGTACAGACGGTAATAGTAGATATCAACCAGTTAGGTAGTTCACATTGCTGGGAATCTTAATACAGGCAGTATTTCAAGAAACTAAATTCAGCCACAACAAATCCAGTGAAATATGTACTGAACTATTTTCAGATAGAATTTTTAGCTCTGTACAAATGGTACTATGCAATGAGCATGCCAGAGACATAGGTGCTTAGTTTCATATAGGTAGGAAAATAAGGATGCTTATGAAGAAAACCAACACTGATATGAAAGTTACGAAAAAATTGAAAATGTAATATGTGGAAAAGATGTAATAGAGAACTCTGGTCCTACAAAGAAGCAAGTACATTAAATGTATATTCGAACATTTGTGTGACTTCCATCAATATGCTTTTGGGCTGACAGAGAAAGGATTACAAAAGCTTCAAAGGTTAATTACAAAAGGTCAATTTTATGTCCTTCTTGGTAGTGATTAAGGAAAAGATATGAAGTCAGACCTAATGGCTGTGAACTTATATAACTGGCAATATGAAAACAGAGAATTACATTATATGAGTCAAAAATTCCTTATGGAGTCAGGGAGCAAGTCAAGCCAACACCATAGTCACAGAGCCACACAGCCATGTGGGCAACAGCTGCCTCAAAAAAGCTGTAAATATAAGCTGAGATCTTAGAAAAATGTTTCCTGCTGCCTGATGTTGTAAGAAAAGTTTGAAAAACTGGCAGAGAATCCTTCGTTACTGTGGGAGCCTGCCTCTGTGCCTGGGAGTGATTGCTTCAGGCATTCTTGTGTATGTGGAATCGCCTGCCATAGTTCCATGGTCTTCAAAGATTTTCTGTCAGTGTTGGCCTGTTGCAAAGCACAGCTAATACACCCACTCCCTGTAGTCCTGTGGCAAGTCGTTCATAGTGCCTGAGCCAAGCTGGTGACTCCTACAATTCAGGTCCTTTCCCTCTGTAGCGACTTGCGTGTAATATAGGGACAACCCAAGACAGTACCAGTAGTTTACCTCAGAGAGACATTGTAATGTTCAGCACCCATGGTAGCTTACGTGTGTAGACTTATCTGATTAGAGAAGTTTGCCTTGAAGCTTTTAAATTTTGAAGCATTTTACAAGCCTTATATGAAGCTACCCTTCACCTTTTATACTGGAAGAGACTGCCGAGCTGTATTGGAGACTGCTGATGCTATATCATCTACTGGAACAAGAACAAAAAGACAAATGGAAGAAAGGAAGAGCCTATTCAGAGATGAATTCCGATGAGGAAAACCAATGTTTTATCACAGGAAGTAGAAAATCAAGAACTGATTCTCCAGTACAAAGAGGAGGAATGTTGACAGAAGAAATTGCATCAGCACAGGCTCAGTCATGTTACATTTCTTAAAAATGTGGACACTAGTTTTCTCAATTTTCATAGCTAAAGCATTAAAAGGAGAATGTAGTAAAAGCAGAGAAAGTAAATGCATGGGTATCTGTAATTGCTGTGTTTAATCTTTCACATGGAGAACACAATAGGGAGAACACATTGTGAAAAGATCTTTGTCGAGCATTAGTGCCAGAAGCTGTAGCAGAGAAAGCCAATAAACTTAACATGCAAATAGTGGCTCTCATGAATCAGCCCAGGCTCCTTTTTGTCAGTGTAGAAGAAATACAGTATGGTAGACATAGGAAATCAATGCAACTGCCACACTTTAAATATTCTGATCTTCTAAAGGTCAGACCAGCCTGGCTATTCTGCATTCACTCACTTCTGTTACAGTCCCTTTCTCCCTCTGCTGATTTTGTCTTTAAAAAAAAAAAAAAAAAAAAGAAAAAGAGAGAGAGAGAAATTTCCTTAAGCTTATGTGCCTTTTGTCCCTTTCTGAACTTTTATAATGCTGCTACTCATGGCAGCTCACAGTAGATAACGTTTATCAGAAATACATGACGAGTTTGGGGGTTTTTTTGTGAGAAACATCATCCTGAAGGAATTTCTGGGAAAGTATGCTAAAGGGCCTTATTTTTATTGAGTGTTTGTACAGCACCTGCTACTGCATCTGTACATCCTGTGCATAGGGGATGCACAGGTATCCAGATACATGTGCTTGATACTATGGCTATATTAATAACAAATAGAGGCAAAACTGAGTTGGCAGTTGGATTTAAGCGGTAATCATCATTAGAGGTCCAAACTAGCAACTCTGCTTAATTTCTGAGGGAAGTGCTTGTGTTTGGGTCAGGCCAGGATCGGATAGTTGGTGAAAGGAGGATTGGGAGTATCTTAATATTTGTACGAGGGTGGCCTTGACACACATGAAAGGGGAAATCTTAGTACAGACAAGGATGTTTAGGCAGGAAAATCATGCTGTACTAGAAAAGAGAGCATAAGAAATGTGGTATTCCAGTTCATATATGATACTCTGATTTCATAATGCAGAATCACAGAAGTGTCAGCTGGAAGGGACCTATAAAGGTCCAACCATATGCTCAACGCAGGACTGTCACCAATGGTAGATTAGCTCAGCTGTGGCTTTGTCCATGTGAGTCTCAAAAATGGAGATTCCAACATCTCTTTGGGCAGAAAAATAAGCAAAAGAAGTGCCTAATAAATCAGACTAGCCAGGTGATGAGTTGCTTCTGGTTAGTCATTTCTTTGTGTAGACCTGAAAGAACACTTAAAAGCTGAGGATTCAGTTATTTTGTTTGTTTTCATTTTCACATATAAGTGGAGATCCGTATTATGTTGCTGAAGAGATGCATTGTTTTTGACACAACCGTTTTTCTTCATTAGCACCTGGGTGATTAAGGCATAGCATTAGAAGGCATTGTCAATAGGCCATAGGTGCAGTTTGGATGAGCAGGTGAAAATTTGACAGAGAGCAATCCTTTATGCATTAAACAACTATTTCTCAAAAGAGGCTATATTCCATATATTGCTACAGGCTACACAGGATAGATTTCAATATATAGAAAATAAATATGATCATTTCCTTAACAAATGTGACTTGACTTGTACCTCTCAGCTGGACAACACACTGATCTGAAGGAGCCATGTACAGCAGGTGTGCATTGATCCATCTTGCAGGCACTGTTGGATCACTTTCCTCTTCTGTGGTGGTGACAGTTATCTGGGTGGATAAGTGTGTGCTGTTAGCATAGCTCAAAGATTTTAATGATTTATGCTGCTGGGAAAAAGCAAAATGCGTTGTTTTTTTCCCCACCTGGTGTAAAATGTATGCAATATATGAATACATCTACAGAAATTCTGGTGTTTCCTGCAAACTTAGGAGATAAAACCACACTTTTAAAATGTGGTCGTGGAGGATAGAATATGTATGCTGTAATGTCACATAGCAAGAATTTTTCAATCATATGATTACTTACTCTTTTTGGCCTGAGATCTTGTTTCTGCTTGCTGTTTCTGAATGCTGTGAAATTTTGGTTGCACAACAAGATAGTTAATTTAAATGACAGTTAATAGTATCTCTACATAGCTTGCTATGGGTTTTAAGAGCTACATGGATAATAATTACTAATTTCACATCACTCATGAGATGTGTCCAATAAAAAGATTAATCCATGGAGCTTTGGTTATGAGAGTAAACCACAGTGCATTGTTGAAGCAAATTGATAAAGTTCAGGTTTCTTGATGTAGTACTGATGTAGTATTTTTCTTGCTTTATATTTGTAAAGCAGGAAAAATACTTATTCAGGTGTGGATTCAGTTGTTAATGGGCATAGAGACCATCTAGTTTCCGTAAGATTAGAAGGATACATTAGAACATAATGAGACCAAATTGTAACCAGGGAATCCAAATTCAGAACTTGAGGCTTTTGTACCATCACTACCTTGCAAAAATCACTTAACAAACCACAGTGATATTTAATAGTATGCACCGTAACATATCTTGCTAAGTTTTCAATAAAATATTTATGATAGAGTTATTTGTAAGTTTTTTCACATTTCTTAGGTTGTCAGCGTTCTCAAGCTGATTGCAGGGAGCTAGAAGAATTAAGTTTTTGATTCTATAACAATAACAAATGCTACTTTACAGAAACAAACAAAAAAAAATTGACAACAAAAACCTTTTGGTCCATGCAAGACAGAAAATACTTATTCTGGTTGCTTTATCATTTCTATGATGCTTGTGATTATCACAAGACATATAAAAATGTCACTACTCTGCATCCTATTGCCTTGCAATAGTCAAGTGATTCTATCCTCAGCCTAAAACTGGAAACTGAAGTACTGAAGCTGCTAGTTCGAACTATATTTGATTTTTTTAGAGTAGTGTTTTCAAACATTCAAGTCACATACATGTTCAGGAATTTCATCTTCAGCATTTCTGAAGTTCCTGATTTATGGTCCAAGACATCTTCTGGTGCCCCCAAACCCAAGAGAAGTTATTTGTGAGGGTATTCACACATCCTGACTGAGATTTCCAGAAATATTTTCAAAAATCTGTTCTACACAGTAAAAGCTGGTGTCAACTTTACAGAACTGCCACTCTAGACTAGTTTGAAAGTTCCAAACTACAAGTGAAGTGATACGGCTAAATTGCTTCATATTGGTATTTTATAAAAGTGAATTCTTAGAGGTCTGCTCTGTATTTTCTCCAGGTTGGACTAAATCTCACATGAAAGGAACTGAATCTGTGTTTTGTTGGAAGAAAGAATGTATGGTTTTGCTTGATCTGGTTGTACTTAAGTTTATTAAGCCCCCACCCCAAATAATCTGGCAAACACAGAGTCACGTGTAGTTTTGTTTATTTATTTGTCTTTTACCCAAAAATGCCTGTAGCAGGAGTTTATGTCCATCTGCAACTCTCTCAAAAATGGGTTTTCTCTTGTAAATTGTGCAGAAGTTATGTTTTTTCTTCCTTGATTTTTGTTCTTAACATTTTACAGCATTCTTTCTGGTTGAACAGCTGAAGAGCAAAGCAGAAAGTCAGCCATTTATAGCATGTAATTAAACTCTTTGTATGCTGAACATTTGTCATTAGTATAGGAAAAATGTTTGTTACTCTTGTGCAATGTACTGACAGTAAACACTGAATACATTTCTTTCATTATTAACGCGTGTATTTTTTTCTTCTCAAAGGAAATTGTTGAAGTATAATAGAAGAGGCTGCACATTAGAAGTGATCTCTAACGCAAGGAACACCACAAAAATCACACTTTCTTTGCACATCTTCATGGAACGCTTTGTGTTAAAATTTATGACAATCAGTGCAAATCAAATACTGTGCACCACGCTGAGCTTGGAGTGAGCATTCAACATACAACCCTCACGACAGAAATAGGCAGTACTGGTGGGGATGAAAACTAGTTTGGATGAAAACTATAAAAAGTAGAAAAATAGATCTCCTAACGACAAAATCACACCTGGTGTTAACGCCTAGTCTCTCCTTAAGCAATGATTATTGCCTGCTGTGTATAAAAATAGCCAACACAAATAGCATAGCTTAGCAGTGCTAATTTAATAGTTGAATGTGCTTATGGGTGTTCAGTGAAGCAGAGTGGATAATCCAGCCAGAGTAGTATACTGAATGATTTCAGTCCCTCTTTCTACTTACGGAATAACCACAAACAAATCACAATTTCCTCAAGTTCATCTCTTCAAGTATTTTTTTATTAATAGCTTTTCCCAGATATAATTTACTGAGTTGATTGATCATGAATATTCTGAATTTAAACCATTGTGGTTAATCAGATAAGTCACATTTTATCATTCTTATTGACTGACTGGGTGAGAACACAACAACTTTCAGGGACCTCAACCCAGGCACATGTTAAAAAGAAGCAAATGTATGAAAGAAGGCATATATCTAAATTATGGTATCTCCCAAACCGCATTTGCATTATTTATCTTCACTATAAGTAGAACAGAATCTTCACTGTGTGCATTAACTATAGAGTAGAATGGGACCTGCAACTTGGTGCTTAATGAAATGTTATATTTTGCTATTGCAGATGTTTATTCTAGCGGGTAATGTGCATGTTATATTTCCTTTACAGGGTAAGGTGAAATAAGACTTATCCATTGGCTTTGTAATGTCTGAAGGAAATGACACGCTGGAAAGGCATAGAAGACAAAATGTAAATATTGTACCTTTAAATGGAATGTGAAATTCATGCTCCAGCTGATAGCCTGAACGCCCAGTGATAGAATTGCAAGCAAGAGAATAAGATGATGCAGGGCCATCAGGCAGGGCTGCAATGTACTGGGATTCATTTCAGAGAGTGTTAAGTCAGTGGGGAACATTGTGCAATTAACAGGGCAGAAAAAGAGGCCTGCTGCTAGATTAGGAGGGCCCTGTGGTGGATTATAGTGCATCTAAAATAGTCCCATTCTCTTAATTTCTTCTGCTTTAACTTTGGGTTTGTCATTCCACCTCCAAGTACATGCTTCATAAAATTTTATAAAAGCTAACTCATTTGGACTTGGTGAGCAGTTCAGCTTGTGCTTCATAGTATGTTCTTCATATTATGAATTTACCTTGTGCACAGGTCTACAGGAACCTGGTCCCATTCAGGGTTTTGGATGCAATGGTAATCAACTGATGCTGTAGCCACAAAAATATAGCATAGGTTGAGTTTTAGAGATTAGTCTTATGCACTTAGGTGATTTATGTGTATCACAGAACAGCAAGGCCTTTTTAATATTCTTTGGTCAGTGCTTGAGCCAATGGGGAAACATGGGAGGTGTTTTCCTGTTGAAAATCCACTGTATCTCAATTACATTTGCACATAATTTCTGCTAAATCTTAGTTTTACCAAGATTATTTGAAATCTCAAAACAATCGTTACAGCATTGAGTATTTCTGCTGTATGTTCTGACTTCTGCGACAGCAATAGTGCAAACAGTTAACAAATACACCGTTACATGTCTGTTATCCTATGGCTATGCTTTCATTGGAGGCTGTTGGAAGAAAGTGAAGATGAAATAAGAGTGAAAATAGTCTTGAAACATAGCTAGTATTGATTGTCTCATTTAATGTTTTTCTAACTCTTTCTACCTCTGGAAGTTGCTGATAAATTATCCTTTCAAAAGGTGGGAGGCAAATTAACAATAATTTGGAAATAATATATTAAAGGATGCTTGAAAGAAGAAACTATCAGAGTTGTTATGATATTTACAAACACAAATCAGGAGCATCACTATAGACCTCTGATTTGGCACATAAGGACTGTTTTAATTCAGAGCTTTCCAGTGTCTTCCTGAGATCTTTAGGTTGTTATTCAGCTATAGAAATTCAGGGTTTATTTCAAAGGCCCAGGAAGGAGTAACAGAAGCCAGGAAGCTCCTAATACACTATAAAATCATGCTGCTGATTTCATATGTACTAAAGGTAATTTCTGCTAAGGTATTGTCTACATTCATGTATTCAGGATTACTATTGCAATTCAGGATTACTATTGCAACAACACATCATCAGTAGGGTAAAACTAACCTGTCTCATGACGGTCTAAACCCAGCTCACGTTCCCTATTAGTGGGTGAACAATCCAACGCTTGGTGAATTCTGCTTCACAATGATAGGAAGAGCCAACATCGAAGGATCAAAAAGCGACATCGCTATGAA
>NW_010416913.1:27713-33230 GCF_000710305.1 Buceros rhinoceros silvestris | reverse complement strand
ACGCTGTTTTAATTGCTCGCCTGCCACAAGCCAGTTATCCCCGTGGTAATTTTTTCTGACACCTCCTGCTTAACTCCAGAGCACTAACCTCCAGAGCATAACTCTGCTCCATTTAAACTCTTTGATTAGATAAGTTGATTAGATATTAGGTGTTGTTCTGTGGTGACAAGAATTAGACTTATTCCTGTAACAACATAATATTTAAATATTAATTTATAAAACTGGGAATACTCATTCTGAAATCAAGCTAAACACTTTTTCTGGGAGCATTTCTTTATTGATAGCATTTGCTTATGTTTTCTTCCACTTGACTCCCCTTCTTCCATTAAAAAAAATAATTAAAAATTACAAAAAATATTTTTCCAGCCAGATGCATTTGCTGATCCAATTTGCTGATTCAATTTTCCTGTGTTGGCCTAGCAGGAAAAAACAGGCACAAGAGGATGCTTCAGCTTCTTTAAAGTTGCTTGCGCAGCCCCTCTCCAAAATGTATAAAACCACAACTCCAGCACCTTTTGACACAAGGTAGCATAAGAAAGAGTGCCATCAAATGAATGGTTCCTTTTGTTAGGAGAAGTAGGGAAAAAAACATATTTTTGTACCGAGAGGTGCTAAGCAGTTTCAGCATTTAGTGATTCACTGACAAATACCTTAATTCTGTGTTACCTGATCCCAGGGTGCTGTTAGTTACAGATTTAAGTTTGAATTTGACATTTGTTTCACTGCAAACTGAAAACAAACATTGAAAATTGCCACAAAATAGAACTTCAGTTCCAATTATGGCAATGAGTCCTTCAAAACATGTCTAAACAGGACCCACATTGACTGGAGATTTAGTACTTCATACTGCTCTTACTTATTTAGACAACTGATATAGTTTTCAAAATGTGGATAACAAGGCATAGACAGCTGATTTTGCTCTAGCAGAAATGAAATGAAGGAATCTTGAAACTGATCTGTATGAAACAAAGGTAGTATTTCACATAAATATTAATATTCTGAATTAAATAATAATAGCCGGAATAACCATATGGTTTAAAATATAACCATAAGTGTAGGAAAGCCTCTGTCTCAGTGAGCTGAGTGGTATGTATGCATCACCTTTTCTCACATGTCCTCCAGTCATTAATTTCCAGCTGGTCTCCTTCAGCCAAAGCTGATGGAAACTTTGAGAGGAAACTGAAAAATTCTTTTTCCATTCCTATTCACCTTAACTGGAAATGATTAAAAACTGTTGATTCAGAGGATGCTACAAAGCTCGCTCACTCTCTCATTTATCCCTAGGAGGGTTACTAAGGATGGGTTACAGATTATATTCTTTATTTTCTGGGTTTGGAGAGACTTTTATTTACACAGCTTTTGTTTAAAACATAAACACATCTAGAGTTAGGTAGGTACATTTTAAGTGAGTGTGCTAGATAGAGAGGCAGGTATTTGATACAACTGATTCAGCCTGGGTTTACAGTCTGTTGTAATCCCCCATTCTTTTCCTCCCACTAGCGTCCCTGCATTGTGTGTGCCTATCTTTTCTCTCTTTTTTCCCTCTCACTCTTATCCCTTCCTTCTCCACTGTCCTCTCTTAAAATCTCCTCTACTTCACAGGCACCAAATAACTTCAACTTTACTCAGAAAAGTCCCAGCTTATATATATCTCAGATTTGCAATGGTTCTTTTGCCTCATGTTTGCTTTTAAATCTGTTGCATCTATTAAAGATCAGGAGAAACTTACCTAATCTTACTACTTACATCAGTTGGCCTTATAAAGATTTGTCTTCTATCTTCAAATCTACTGAAGTACAGAATTTATCCACAAGAATTTGTATCTTATGCACATACTCTCCTTCCTCAGGAAGATAACATCAAGGTTAGAGACACATCTTTAAAATGTAATTAAAAGTATCAAGAGGAAGATGGAGTGATCAAGTCTTTCAGCTTGCTGGGCTGTAGGTAAGATGTTATATATGACGAATATTAAAACCAGAGGTGAGACACAGTTCATTCAGGAAAATTTAAACACTGTAAGATGATGTATGTACAAATGACTGTTTTCTAGACCACAGCAGAGATTTATGAACTAAGTGATTTCTAAAATAAGATATGAGAAGTTTTCATGGGAAGCTGTCTTTACTCCCCTAAATGAGGACTTACAAATGGAATAAGCCAGAGAGGTCTGCTGCCACCACAGGTATTAATTTACCTGAACTTCTGTTGTAGTGGACAAAACAAAACAAAACAAAACAACCTAAACATTTTCTTAGAGTGCTTTATGCTACACTATCCTATTTAATTTTCCTGAACTAACTGAGAGTTTTTTGGTGAAGTTCTGAAACAGTGCTTCATTGTATTTTCTAATTACCTCTGTAGGTAGTTGTTGTTAATTTGGCTGAAAATGAATTCCATTATGTACAGAGAAATAACATTAATAGAAGAAAAATATTTTAAATTTTAAAATATATTACATTTTTAGATTGGTTCAAATTAGACTTTTCTTAGAATTAGGAAAAAAATTAGGAAACAATAGAGATTTGATTAGTTTTACTTCATCTGAAATCATCAGTTCATCCTTCTTCATAGTCTTTGTATAACTTGACCTTGAGTGAAAGAGCTTTCGTTTCTGACAGAAATTAATTGTATGAGTGGTGGTCAAATCATAGTGTTAAAATGAAATTAGTACTGTGCAGGAGGGGATAAAACATGGAAAAACATATTGTCTTAATGGGCTATAAATCTTCCGTGTGAATCACTGTTTTCAAACCAATGAGATAGATAATTGTAAAGTCATCTTTACTATCTATGATTCAAGTATACCCCTCAAAAAGTTATAATTTATACCTTAAACAAAAAGATTCTAGAGACTGAAAAAACTGTATTCTGATGCTGCAAGATGTCTTCCCCTGGATCAGCAGGGTCAGGCAATGTTCTTAGTCTGCTCAGGAACTGTAAAAGTTTCCTAGAAAAATTAGGGGCATCTGTGCCTTGTGTCATGGCATATACTAATAACTTCCTTGCAGTCAATTGTCCTGTGCAGAAAGATGCTGTAAGGTTCTGGGCAATGTTCATGGTTCAGCAATGTGTCACTAAGCATTTGAGAGTTCATGAATCTCTGTATGGATTACAGCTGAGATAAATTAAGTATTTTACCAAATTTTAGTGCCAAGGATTGACATGTAAAATTTTTAATATGTTCTTTGAAGGAAATTCAGATTTCATTTTATTAATATGAATATTTGAGTTGTGGGGTTTTTTTTAAGAGCACATGTTGTAAATTAATGAGGTTTCCGTCTTCCTTTTTCTACAGCATGCTTCACTTCCACAATGCACACAGTGATCTGATCTCAGCTTGTTTGTTCTGAAGATAATGTAAGTTTTGCCAGTGACTTTGACAAAGAAAAGCACTTCACCCAGTAATTGCTTGTAATACGCGGATATAACTATCTATAATAATATGTGTTCTATTTAAAAAAAGAATTTAAAAGAAAAGAACAAGAAATGTAAAGTCATAGTACTGAAGAACTCCAGGGCTTCCGTTCTCATTTCTGATACACCCACCTTTTATACTGGTTAGCTCTGAGAATGTAAAGCACTCTTGAAATGGTACAGTTATGAACCTGGGTGACTTGAAGGTTGCTTTACTGTGACACAATGTAAAGAAGCCTTTGCATACCAGGGGTCTAGCACTTGGAAACATCCTCTGCGCCCATCCTTTCCTCAGTGTATCTATTTATAGCTTTGTAGAATGTATTCTTTAGGCTCTGTAAAGTTCAGGTAGTTGCACTTCCAATTGTGGTGATCTCTTAGGCAACGTGAATAGGAAAGTACAAGAAAAATCTGTTTTAAATGTCTTCTTTAAATTTGGAAATAATTTAGGTATTGTCTTCAAACTCTCTTGTCCTGTGTGATCTTGAAGACTGTGCAAGTGCTGGCTCTGCAGCACAGAAGCCCTTGTGGCAGTAAGTCTGTTCTGTGCTCTTCCATCAGATTAAGATATGCAAGATATCCATCCTCCTCCAAAAGCGTCTGCTGCTGTTTCAGTACTTAGTGCACTTTGGATGGGCTTGACTCAAACAGTAGAGAGTAACTAAAACAATGTCGGTTTAAAATAAAAAAGCCTGAGCTGTAGATCACTTCTGCACTGTGATGAAAGGAGACTCCCAGTGATACACAGGAGCATTACTTCCTCCATTGGGTGGTAGCATGCGTAGTCCTCCTTCTTTCCAGTCACTGTTATGCTGGAGCACAGTTTGGGTGGAGGATAGCTGTTCCTTGTGACTAAGTTGCTGACTGCAGTAGTGTGTAGTGAGCACCATCACCACATCCTGGATAAAGGCTGGACAGGGTTCAGGGTCAACTGGAAAAAGTGCTAGCTGAGATGTTCAAAAACAAGTGGCAGGTGTACATAAACTGAAATTGGTGTTTGTTAAACCCCATAAACAAGTATGAAGATCTTCACTACTTTAAGTATGGAAAAAAGAACCTAATCTGACAGGTCCTTTGTGTTTTCAATCCTCTGTTTTGAAATATTACTCAGCAGACTGAATCAAGATGAAGCTTGTACTACTTCTAAAAACGAATTTAAATGTGCAGTGTGAAGGTGGCTTTCTAGAAATGCTCAAATATCAGATATTATATCCTGCCCTCTGGAAAATTCAAAAATATTTAGGAAGACTACTGCACAAGAACTACACCAGTTGCCACTCCTGTGACATGCATTTACTGGGGATTTCTTTTCCCCCCTTTAAAGTCATATTTCTGAGTCTACTTGTTAAGTGCAAATAGTCTCAGCTTTTATTTAAACAATCAAAATTCTGTCCTCATGGAAAGACTTGCAAGTGTTAAATCAAACTGAAGGCAAGAAAACTGAAATTTTTGTCTTGGACTTTTGTGTACTGTGTTTCAGTCTCAATATTTGTGTGTGCCTAAGGCTAATAATATTGATCAGGCACAGTCCTGAGACTGTAGATGGAGATGAGTCCTGAGACAGAGATGACTGTTTCTATTCGGTTCTTCCCCTTATCTTACCTTATTGCGGAGAGAGAGTGAGAAATGATAACAAAATTACTTCGTGAAAAGTGGCTCTGGCAGACGAATCACCTCTGCAGAGTTTCTGATCCACTAATCTTACTGATGGAAAGGATGGGATCCCAATGTCGCACCACTGGCATGTAAATGCATGTGCCCCTATTTCAATTCAGGTCTGCTTGGCTTCTTCCCTTCCTTGGCAATCCAAGCGGAGAAATCTGGCAAGATCGCTAACCCAGGGAGATAGGTATCATTTTGCCTTGTAAGTTTAGTGAAGGAGGGAATCTGGTCACAACTGAATTATCTGGATGCCCTTTTTTACTCGGGTAACAGCTATTTGTTGTCTGAAAGTAAGAAAGTAAATGAAAGAGCAGATGGAATGAAACTGAGATGTCTACATCCACTTATACCCATTTTTTTAAAAATAAATAAAGCAAATTAGGATCCACTTCCTATTTCTCTGTAGTGAAATTCTGATGTTGCAAATGTATTTAGGAA
>NW_010416913.1:14503-27599 GCF_000710305.1 Buceros rhinoceros silvestris | reverse complement strand
TAGTAAGCATGTTTATCAAAAAAACCCTGATCCTGCAAACTTCTTGTGAATGAGTAATCACTTGATCTTCTTGGGTTCTTTGGAGCTCCTTCAGACTGAGTAAAAAGGGCTGGACCAGGGTTAAAAAATGAAATATCTCTTCCATATACATTTACATTTCTTTGGCTTTTCTAGCTGAGGGAAGCTGTTCAGAGAATTTGATTAAAACTATAAAACACACACTATTAATATACAATTTCTAACAAGAAAAATGTTGCTAAAGTACAAACTGTACCAGTTCACACCTCTGAAGTCTCGTTTCTAATTTATTTCTTGTCAACAGCACAAAATGTATTTGGCATCTTTGTTTAATGTTCGCACATCTGAAACTGCTGCAGTGGCTCTTTCCAACAGGCACTAGAGTTATGCTCCAGTGAAATTAAAGGAATTTCATTTGCTTATATCCTTGGCGGCTGGACAAAGAGTTGATAAAAGTCTTCGCCAATTGTGTAATAGCTTAGTAGTGATACAGGATAGTGTATGTGAAGTGCATCTGCAAATCAGCAAATGATTGAATGAAGTCAACTCTAAAAAGAAAAGAAACAATGTATTTTTGTAAAATTCACAGAAATTTTTACAGGAACTTCTGGATGAAAGAAGTAAATTTCATTTCTATGCTGTAATTGTCAATTTATAGTTGAAGGAATGCTTGTCAGCAGTGACTAAGAACTGTAGAACAGAAATACAGCCACTTTAAACGATACTTTGCTCTTTCATATTTTAGTTGTTAATTTTCTAAAAGCAAGGATAGTTTTATAATATACAGATGTAAAAGCATTGTTGTTAGTAACCAAATCATTAACCTCAAATGTCACATTTTGAAAAGCGAGAAAAATAATGCAGTCATTGCTTCAAAATGAAGGTTTTCTTAACTTCCACAATTCTGTAAACTGTCATTAACTCCAATGGGATCTGAACATATATTTTGTTGTTGCTTTCTGTTTCACACTATCTGAATTGCGATCAGCATTCATGTTGAGAGGAAAGGTGACTAGAAGTGAGGATGTAACTGAAGTGCAGTGTTTTCAAACAAAGGTGGTGTTTTTCCGTGGAAAGCAGTGGAAGTATGTAATATTTAATTACATGTAAAAAACTCTTTTTTCCTTTACTTTTTCATCAAATAAGGAGTACTGCAAAAATCATTTAGGGGCTGGAGAAATGATATTGACTCTTAAAAAAATATATCTTTTAAGAAACACTTGGAAAAAAAGCAGTTCTATTCCTTTAAAAACAAATGAACTACAAATAATGGGTTTGATGTAAATTGACAAATTACTTTAGCTGATCTGAGCGTGAATGTTGGTGTGGGCAAACAGCTCAGCTGTATAAAAATGAAAGTGTGCATAATTCCAATTTAAAATGAGATCCAGAGAATACAGATAGCATCCAGACTGAAGTGCTCGAGATGAAATTTGAAACATATTTATGGGAAAATGCAAATATTTTGTACATGAATTATAATATACTTTATTGTTTGTAGCTGAAATTTAAGTTATGTGATACACCCACAATGAAAACAGTTATGAGTGAATTGGAAGGTTTTCTTTCTTACACAGAAGTATTAGATAGATACCGACAGTCAGCGAAGCGAGCTCTTGAGGTCCCAGTCCATGTCTAGAGCCAGTATCTTAAGTCAGGTTCCACCGACCTGTTTTAGCATGAGCAAGGGCCACACAAAATGTCACTTTCAATAGTGGAGTCTAAAGATTTCCAGTATATAGCATCACCAATGATAATAAATAGAAGTGGAAAAAGAATGCCCATTTCTATGTTGATTATTGGAGAAATTTTTAGGATGACTAAAACCATTGTACTTGATGAAATTACTTAAAGCTAGGATTGATGACACAGAATTCGAGCCCTGTTAATTTATTCAGTTAATTCTGAATTAATTTAAACCTAAGGATAGCACTTTCTGGGAAACCCACAAATAGCAACACACAAACTAAGAGAGGCTTTATCTTTTTAATGTAAGCAGTGGGCTTAGCTAGAAACCTTGAAAAGAACAGTCCTACACTTTTAACACTGAATTTTGAGTTTTGTGATGATTTGAGGGTAATCTAACATCTAAATTGGCTTCACACTTTTCTACAGGCAATCTGTGACGAAAAAGGAAACAGAGAGATAGGAGCATTATCTAAATGATATGACAAAAAGCAGTGGGACATCCAAATGAGCCACATTTACCCGTGTCCATAATCAGAGCAGTAGTATTTATAATTGGCATAGTGTTAACCCAGTTTCAGAGTATAACTCAGCACATATTTTGTCTCCTTTCTAAAAGGAACAGAAAATCCTTACCAGTATTAATTTATAGTACTCTATGAACTTTTAGACAGGGAAACAAATCCAACAGTTTGTGAGAGTCTTCAAAACAGAAGTGTTCATGACAGATCCAAATATTTTGTTTTAATAATCTCATAATGTAAAAGTCACAGGTTGCTGGAAACAGCATTTTCCCTTAAAAAGGAAAACATGTAGTCACTTTCTCTTGCAGATGGAGGTATCAGGGAAGCAGCCTTAACCATGGAAAGGGGATGGTTTTGCTGCAAGGAATAACACCAATCATCAGATGCATCTTCAAAATGAATTCCACTTCAATTTTTTGTCACTTGTTTCAGAATCTGGGAAAAAATAACCCATAAATAAATGAGAATGTGGTTGCTTTGTACCACATTTGCAGGGATAGAGAATGGATTACATTAATTTTATTAGATTAATTTGCTGCTTAAAAGTGGAAAACATCTTCCTGGTGCAATAAACAGACAGGAAGGCTAAACTTCTGAGACTTTGTTGAAGTCCAAGTTAAGTTACCTCTAAGCTTCCCTTTGATTACTTGAGAAAGAAAAAAAAACCCATCGAATATTAGCCATGCTCCATGACCACAGAGATGCAAGGATTTTTCTTAACCATACGGAGCTGTTACCCTTTCTTTCTTTTCCTGCAGTTTTAGTATGTATTCATTTTTATAATTGACCTTTTTCAGTATCACAATCATGTCAACTATTGACTGTCCTTCTCTCCAGCAGAGACATGCAAAATGGTGATGAATGTCAATATTTACTATGACTTAAGATTTCTCAGACAGGAGAAAATGTTACTGGAATGCCTGTTATGCCTATATCATAAAACTAGTGCTTTTTAGTAAAAGCAGAAGGGGGAAAAATGGGAATGTAACAACAAAGACATCACTTTCAGTATGTATGGAATCTTCCCCTCTGCAAAACCTACTTATTTCTTATTTTTGAAGTTGAGACATCATCCAGAAGAAGCAGCCCACACTGGTTGTAATTTTTGTGTGTAATTGCCATTTAAAGTTCCATGTTCTTATAGTACTAATGAAAAACAAATGACAAAACAAGTATTGTGCTCACATACACACAAAAAAGATTTTATCTCTCAAAGCAGAATTAGGGTGATTTTCATTCTCTTACCTACTTCAGATGTTTGATTTGTGTGTGTGTATATATATATATGCATACATTTGATTTTGCCTGCTTGAAATCAGCTCTAAAAGAAACTTACCATATTCTGTCTTCACTGTCAAATCTGGCATGAGGTATGGAATCAGTGCTGGGAAACATTATTTCCTGCAGAAATAGTGAAGCAATAAGAACATTGCTGCTTTTCCCTCCTCTTTTAAAGTGGGTTTTAATATAGCCAATGGTTTGAAAAGATCATGCACTGAAGTTTCTGAGAACAGTCCCATGAGGAATTAGATGCTTATTCTAGGGTTTATTTGAAAATGTCAGCTCAAGTTTATCAGTTTGGTCCATGGATAAGAAATCGTATCAAATGTGGAGTAATTTCACTTAGGACAGCAGGAACTGTCCACACCTAATCGCTACAGGCAACAGGAGATATAAAAGAGGAAAGTCAGATGGGGATTCAAACTTACAGTTTAGGCGTATGGGTGGAACTGCCTGCCTAAGAAGCAGTTCTGAAACATTTCTATGAGAATCCTTTCACGTGTAATATTTCTTGATAGATTAGTCACAGTCCCACTCCTGTTATGTAGTCCATTATTTAATTTCTCTTCCCTCCTTTTTGCATTTCATTGTCTTTGAATAAGTTTTGCTTGGATTCCCTTTTTAGCAAGGATTAATTTATGCTTTTTTTCAGAACAATTCAACTTCTTTACAAGATTTGTTTAATCATTCCTGCCAAGTCCCTACTGGCTATATCTCAGGGTTTACAGTCACTTAAATCCACCTGAGCATGGAGAATCTGTTTTGATTTCAAGGAGTCTTAAAGTTCTAAAACACCTTTGCAGATCTTCATCAAAGATACTACTGTGTAACTAAGTTAGCTTTAAACTGACTATCACAGAATGAGAAGCATCACAGTATGGGAATGCACATCTCAGTAAGAGCTCATCTGTTCTTCTGCTCAAAGCGTCTTGAGATTGGCATAAGTTTTTGTACTGTGAAATCAACAGCTAGTGACCAGCTCTGAGTCACTTAAACCTGCTGCCTTGTGAACCCTCCACCAGCGCTATTAGATCATCATTCTTCTAAGTCATTCATACATGACTTGTATGTGATAGTGTGATATCAGTAATACTAATTAAATAACGTTTTCAAATGGATTACTTTTGATTCCATCAGAGAAAATAGCACTGCTGAAGAAGCATCATTTGCATTTCACATGGCTGATGCTTTTCTGACTGAGCAACATGGATGATCAAAATTCAATGCTTATGATACTTTTCTCTTAAATTCCAAGTTATTTTTGTATTTTTTTATTTCAAATTATTGAAGCAAATTCATATTAAAAAATTTATTGCTGGAAAAAAGCCTAGAAACTCATCTACATATTTCCAGAGTGTAAAAAAACCTGGAGACAGATGTTGCAAGCTTCCACTTTTACATATGAAAATTTAAAAGATAGCTAAGGAGCCTGTAGGATATTTGGAAGTATGACTAAAGACTTGTAATGTTGGCAATATTGCATGCAGTCCCAGAAAAGCTCTCAAATGGTTACTTAGAATGGTACATAAGTAAAGATTAAGAATTGGAAGACTGAGGTGGAGCGATGAGGATGACGTCTCGGTAGAAGCTACTAGTGTCACCATGGTTTTGTGAGGTAGTGAGTCTCGTAATTGTCCGAAACAGATGAGGAAATCTTGCAAATGTGTTTTAAAGAAATGAGGAATCATAACATTTAAAAACTGTTTGACTTCTCTGCCTCAAACTAAGCTGACATTTTGATCCTTCACAGTCTTTCTTGTTGGTATCACGGACAAGAAAGATCCTTAAAACCTCTATTCCCTGTCAGCACAGTATGAAGAAGCTAATAACAAATTTGGTGGTTTTGTGGCAGACTTTAGCTGTAAGATGTAAAATATGTGACATGGTCATCTACATATCTCCTAAGCATATGTGTTTTCTCATTTCTCTCTTGGCAATTGCTAATGTAATTGTGAGCCACAGTATAAGGAATAGAATTTTTGGGGGCTCAATGCAAATGTGCTTTTGAGTGACTAAATGACCTAATTAGGTATGGACTATCCTGCCTTTCTTTGGCTTCTGTGTCTGATCTCACCCAAGGTGTAGAAAGCAAATGAGGGTCATTCTGTTCCTTATTGCTGCTCAGTACTGGTGGGAGGTGTTTGGCAATAGAGCTCTGAGGGCATGTTTGACTTCACTGTGTTATCCACAAGGGCCCTTTCATGGGCACCCCCTTGCTGTGGGGAAAGAGCTTGCGTGCCCTTGTGAGGTTGAGAGCTGTGCTGGTGGTGGCATGTGCCTCAGGTGGGGTCTCCCAAGCCAGACAGGTCTCAGCTGAAGGGTCAGACAAAGTGTGTCCACGGGCAGGATGGGCTCACTAGCCTTCGGGCAGCCATCCTAGGAGAAGGACAACTCTGACTCCAGACCCAGGCAGATGGAGCTCATTTAGCCTTGTAAGGCTCCATCTAAGAGAAGGATCCTCTAACCAAACCTACGACCCGAGGACTTTGCTGTCACTGTCCAAGCTCGCTAGGCCCTGGCAGATGAACCTCCGGTGTAAAGGGTGGAGCCGGTTCCGCGCACGCTGCGCCTCCCCTAAAAAATCCACCGCGCAGGCCCGAAGGGTGCACTCATCGCTTGCAGTGAGCGTGGAAAAACCCTTCCCAGATCTTCGTTCGTGAAGCCAAGCCATGATGATGATCCACAAGGGCCATGGCTTTACTGCAAATCAACCTAGTTACACAAGTACCTTGTTCAAGTATGAAAAGCCACAAGGAAAGCATGATTGCTTTCCAGTTCTTCTATAGACAAGAATAAATGCAACTTTAAATAGATAAAAATGGAACCAATGTGTTTATGAAAATACTGAAACTGCCTTGATTAGTGTTTAGAAGGTTAAAAATCACTTAGGCTTTGCTTAATCAAAATATATTTACCAATTTATTTGCAAAGCAGTATGCATTATCTAAATATTACTATCAGAATATTCTGTCATTCTTGCCATTTTGCTGAGTTCTGTCTTGTTGCTGATGAACAGTGGCAAAAACAAACTGCATCTCTCTTAGAAACACCTGTATATTTGAGCTTTTGACTGCTCAGAAAAGCAAGGAGAATAAATCATGTGAATCTTCTTCTGAACCTGGTCATTATGTCCCACAAATTTATTCTGTATTCTAATGTAAAAGTCTGATCCTTTGTGTTTCTGCTGATGGCCAATTGGCTCATATGTACCAGTAAAGATATTTGCAGGTGCAAGACTCATATTTTAACAGTCATGACTTCATTAAACACAAAGTAGTCTATTCCTGGTTATCATTCTGTTTACAACCAGTTCCTAGGTAAAGGATGCCCACATTTATACCCCTGTTTCAGTATACTAGAATCCCTTGTTTCCCTTAGCAGAGATGTAGAGCAAAGAATTAGGAGACCTTTATCTGTGGTTCTCAGAGCCTGCGAACTATGTGGCGCCTCGAGATAGCCCTGGGCTAGTACCCCAGGTTCATATTTAAGTATGTGGGTCAGCTTTGATTACCTGGTTGCTTACTGTCACATCCTTTAAAGTTGTGTCAACATTGACAAAGGTTGTCAAGCATCTTCTTTCTTCTGGTACTATGAAGAAGCTGGTAGTCCTGATGGCTCAGAGCAGCTTGGATTCCCAAGAAAATTCTGTTACGGTCCTGTTATTTCAGATACTGCCAGCATGGTCCTGCATCTGGGACCTTTTGAAGATAAGTTGTTCAGCTTTGTAAGTTGACTACATTGCCCTCCATGTTAGTCAAGGTACTTCAGTTCTTTCTCCATGGAAACATCTTTTTATTCCGGGTCCTGTTAAGGGGCTGGACGCTGCAGTACTAGTGACTTGCTTTGAACTGAGACTGCCTAGCTATGTCATTTTCTTAAGGCAGCTAAATCCTACACCTGACAAAATTTTTCAGTTGCAATCAAATGAAACAGGGAAGTAAACAGCCAAAGAGTATGTCAGAAGTCAGAATAGATATGACAAAACCTGCCTTAGCATATAGAGGTTAGTACAGATCAGTACTGCTATTCTACACAGAAACAGATCAGAATAATAAGCACAGAACCGTGCAGTTTGTAGTCTGTCACCTGCCTGTGGTGGTTGTGAAATGTCACAGCCACTAAGAAGTTCAGGAGGGACATTGCAGGAGCATGAAGGAGAGGCAGAAGAAACAGAGAACCTTCTAACTGGAAACTAAAGAGCATAGCAACTGCAGATAAGCACATGCTTATTATTTAATCTTCGATGAAATATTAGGAGACAGGTAGTAGGGCTGGCACACTACAGAATTAATTTAAAATGTTATTTTTTGTTTTGCCTTAATTCCTCTTTGGATCTTAGAGCTACGTTTTCAAAGAGGCTGAGACCTGCCCGTTGGCACGGGAATGCACTGACTTCTGGGCACTCACACTATTAAGCTCCTATGAATGTGTCTTTTATGAAGACTTCCTTCACAGCTTGTGGGTTCTGTTGTACCTGTAGATAAAACTGAAGGCACAAGTACTCTCTTTTACATGCAGGGGTACCTACTGAGCCATAACTTTACAGTCAAAACTGTGGTCCTTAACGAACAGACCTAAATGAAGAAATTCCACTCACTTCTATAAATGTGACTTTTTGCAGGACAGCTGCAATGTGGGAAGGAATAGAATTCTCTGTGCCACTTAGCTAGAATATAATATACAATCTCTGGGTTTTTTTTTAAAAAACCTCTTACAAAGTCTGCTGTACCTTAATAAATACAAACAGTGATAACAATAAAGGCTTGATGTAATTACGCTTGATCATGTTCAAAGCTTCTTTCTGTTGTCAGAAACATGAAAGACTTGGTAGCTACAAGAATGCAGCAGTTCAGTAGAGAAAGATTCAAAAGCATTGCAAAGGGGAAGAAATAAGGCAATAAAAAGGGAGATGCATTACAGATTTCAACTGTAGAAGGCAACATTGAAGTATTCAACCCCAGGAAATTCAAAGAAGGGGGGGATCTACTGTGAATTTAAGAACACTGTGGTTACACTGTAGTTTATATCTTGTGGCATTCAAGTAATGAAGTTAGAAACTCTTTTCTATGCTTAGCAAAAAGCATAAGAAAAAAAGGATTTGGTTTGTGATGTTGAAAGAACTAAGATCCGTAAACAATAGCATGGTTTAATCAAGTTTTACAATTAACTCCTATAATTATTCCATAAGTTCCCAACGTTCTGGCAACATTTTCCCTTTCTCATCTGCTCAATCCTCATGACGTTCTCTCTAGTCTCATGCGAGGAGTCGCTGCAGAGATCACCATTTCTCTGGTCACAGCTCTTCACTGGTGAAACTGCTTTTTAGTATGAACTTGAGGTTTTTGGTAAATGAATACCTAGTCTCAGCTATAGCCTTTTCATATCAACAGGAATCATTCCACTAAAGTAACACCAGGATGGTATTTTTTAAATTTCATACAGTCTTGAAAGCATCTATATTTTTGCCTTTTGTGTTTTTATTGCAAAGCCAAAGGTATGGGGTGCTTTACGTTTTATGTGCAACACATTTGAGTCACATACAGCTGGGTGTCAAAAACATCCAAGTTGTCAGGTTAATAGCACTGTTGTTCATTTGTTTGATTTAGATACACTCTCATTTGTTCAGTTGTTTTTATCATGCAGCATCTCTAGTATCTCTTCTGGAACTTTCTCAGATGCTTGGGTCAGAGGCACTTGCAAACTTTGTCAGCAGCTTTTCAAGAACACTGATCTTAAACAAATATCATTTCATTGTTAAAGTGCTTACAAGTACACAGTCCAACATGTGTATAACAGTCCATATTTTACTGATTTTTTTTTAAGTTTACATTTATAAGTAAGGAATTAGTATGTTGGGAAACTTACTGCCAAACCTTAACTTGCAGCATTTCCTGGTACACAACCGCATCAATGTTTGACAGAAGTCAGTTCTAATTTTTTTTTCTCAAAGTTCTGACAGCTTATAAAAAATGCTTTACAAGCTTACTTTTTCTTAAGGTTACACATCTTTTCTTGGTCACATGATTTGCTATTTGTAAAATGTAAAACTCTTATATATATGCTAGTATAAACTTCCTTAAAGAATCTGAGTCTACCAAAGCAAACATATTATGGAAGGAAAAAAAAAAAAGTTGTGAATTTCCAGCAGAGAAGGTTCCCTTCCCCCTTGCCCCACCCCGACCCCCCCCTCCCCACCCCGGTAGTATTTGTTCTAGTATATCTCTGGTCTGAAGCAGGTGTTCTGAGAGGGTCTAATTCTTTGCTAAATGAGGATAATAACTATTATCAGCCCAACCATAGCATTATATTTGCTATAAGCAATATAGTTAAATGCTTCTTAAATGTTTTCATTAAGAAAGTAATTTAAATATTATTGTTAACAATTCATGATTTCTTTATATCCTAAAAATTCTCATGCTTTGCATTCCATTTTTAAGGTAGTGAACATAAGAAGATGATTTTGAACATGACCAAGAATTTGTATTTTATAGACAGGGTCAGAATAAGTTCACTTTAATTATGGGAGAGCTACGTGGCTCAAAACAATAAAAAAAAAAAAGCCATATTAAGTGATAGGAACAATTCTTGCAAGTAGGAAGGCATTTTTCTAAATCAGGTGAGCTTAACATATGCATTCCTTTAATATAAAAAAGAAGATACAGACACACAGAAAAGGTTTGGATGCCTTCATTGCATCAAGCACTTTTATCTATGTCAGTGCATCCTGGAGGTCCTTTCTTCCCAGTTAAGCTTTCTAACATCTGAACAAAGAAGTAAATGTCTTCCCTCTCATCTTTCCTCTTGCCCCTACTGTTTTTAATAATGTATGCCTGACATGCTAACAACCAGGCACATGCTCATTCATTGTTGTCTCATCTCAGGTACCTGGTAACGGCTTTAAAGGGATGATGAGTCAAACTGCACATCAAGGATCTCTTTTGTCAATGGAGTAACCAGGAGTGCTTTTCCAATTTGCAGTTTAGTTCTGGGGCTTCAGAAGTACCACGTATGTTTGATAGCCACTTGGTTGCTTGCCACCAAACTTGGGGATCAATCACTATGTTGTGAGGGTATATATATATATAAAAAACAGGAAAAGAAAAAAGCAGGAAAAAACCTGACTTTTATTTTTAAAATAACAGGACATCTTGCAGATTGAGAACTTGTCTATTGCAAAACATGTGGAGGACCAAGTATGTGTGTGTCTATGTGAGTGAGAGACAGGGAACATATGTATGTCTGTATTTCTCTTTCATAATATCTTGAAGACAATTAATAATTTGATTCCACTGACTATTTTTGAGTTAAACCAGTGATTACACTAAGCCATTCCTAGACAACAGAGAGAACAGTCTTAGAACTAACATTTCTATGTTAGTTCAGGTCTCCTTGTGGCAAATCTGCATTCTTCTTAATCACTTGCAGTCAATCAGATTTTAATTTGTCTTTGTCTTCAGCCCTGCAAAGTTTGGGCCTGGAATCCCTTTGCTTCAAGGATCAAAGAGTGTTTTCTCTGTGTATGTCAGGCACACTTACGGAATGCTCTTGTATATTTATTTAGCTCAATAATTATTCCATAGTAACAAAACCAGATTGATTCAGGAATGTTTTTCAAAATAGCCTTTTTTGAAATCTTGCTTTGTTGGATTTATGGCATCTCCAATTCAGTTATTTTCCTTTTTAGATAAGCGGTAAGAATTTACTACAAAATCTATAAAAACCCCATTCAGGGATGAATGGCTTATTCTGCTTCTTATCTTGTTAATCAATATTGTTAACTAGCTGTGATGGACATAATTAATGGAATGACCCCAGCCACCCCTAATTAAAGATAATTGCCTTGTTCAGTCACATTCGCTCTCCAAAATACAGGTGCATGACCATAAATGTCATAATTTATTTTAGACTCTACCATGATCATTACATATTCTGTTTTCTTGTTAACAACTAATTTCAATTCTAGCTCACCCAGCAAAGTCGAAAGCCATAAAATGGCCCTCTTACCTCTCTGAGCTGGATGGCTAAATAACACATAAATGTATTGCACACTTACAGTCCGGAGGGGTCAATGAGGGTAAAAACAGAATTCCACTACTTACTGGACTCTGATGCTGGCTTGGATCCATTAACCAACAGCTTGGTAAGATGCTGCCTGATGAGATACATGTCTTGGCTTGAAGTTAAATGGTGGTGATACCAGAATAAACCTCCTGGATTTTGATATGCATTTCATGTATCCTTTTATCAGTTTTATTATTTGTTATGCTTTTCCTGATCTTCCTTGAATAAGAACAAAAGGATACACTTATTATGCAGCAATTTCATGAAAGCTATTTAAAATAATACTTGAGGAGGAAAAAGCATATCAAAATGAATAAAAGCCTAGGAAACAGATGATGAAACAGAATGAATATCAGAGCTATTAAATTAATAAGCTTCCAAAGCATTATTTATGGTATCTCAATAGAAGTTTAGAAACTCATACTGACTTTCCAAAATTAATTGAGTACCTTTGTTGTATTTCAGGAATACATATTCAAACTCACTGTACCCTCTCCTTGCAGGGAAATTCTTCCACCTGCCAAAAACCTCATGCGTTTCATCTGATTTTCATCTTCTCAAGGTAAACAGTTGAGGTATTGACTCAGTATGGCATTAATTCAGTGAAACTGTATAGTCTGAGATTGTCCGTAGATTGTTGTCCGTGTTTTCTCAAACTGGCCATTAAAAGAATGTTTGCAGCTGTGCAGAAGCAGTAGCCTAAACCAGAGATTTGGCAACTCCATAGTCCTACAAGGTGTCTTTTCACATTAGTTTACTTTTAGCTACACCCTTCTCTAAAAGTATGAATGCCGTTCATGAAACAACAGAAATGCAGATAAACAATTTGGTATTAAGGATTGATGCGCTCAGGAAGACTATGGGCTCAGATGTCCAGGCAGCTTGAAGCCCAGTAGTATGTTCCTGTGGAGCACCTCACATGCTTGAGGTTGGAGGACATCCCTCAGCCAAGTCTCCTGTTCTCAGCTGCCTGCAGAGAAGCACAGGGTCAGGCTCAGCTGCACCCTCTAGTAATGCTACAGGCAGACCAGGGGATAGGACTGGAGGGCATAGAACTAAATGAATGGTCACAGAGCCTCCCAGCACAGGTTTCTTTATGTATTGCCTTCACAGTACTAGCATTCACTAGTTTAATTTAGATGGAAATGCAAGTATTCAGTTCTCTGAAAAGTGGGTGTCAACAGACCAGAGCTGTCTCCTTCAAGTTAGCTGGCTGCTTTCTGATGGATTTGAGTTGTAATGACTGGCTGAAATTCTAGTCCTTTTTGCTGACCATCCACAGTTCACCATTAAAAGTACATCTGTTAATTTTTCTAGGACAGGTGATTTCTGCATGGCACTAGTTTGCCCCAGATTTACTGAATTGGCTAGTTCTGTAATAGCTTCTCATGCAAGAATGACAGCTGAAGTCACCCACCAAAAAGTGAACAGGTAAGATGCAGGAGTACTGACAGAAAGAATCCTGTATCTGTTGTTTCAGTTTGTTATTCCATTTCTTTCTGTGCACACACACACACACACACGGC